>NW_026909181.1:0-137380 GCF_033115175.1 Lepus europaeus
CTTGCCTGTGTGCAGGGCTTCGACGCACAAGGTGGCACCTCATCCCGGCCAAAGGGTGGTGGCAGGAACCCAGGAGGCGCCCGGGGACTCAGCAGGGCCCGCCCCTGGGGCCAGGGGTCTGGCAGGCTCCGGGGCCAAATGGACTACGGAAGCCGAGAGGGGCCCATCCGCGCCAAAACCCAAAACGCGCTGCGGCCTCCAGGGACACAGGGGACACAAGTGGCTGTGTGGCTTGCAGTGCCCGACCAGAGGGAGGGAGGTTGTCTGGCTGCTGAGGCGCAGCCGGTGTCAGCCCTTCGGGGAACTGCCCGTGGATGCTTCGGGAATGGGGGCTGCCAACTCAGAACCCCCGTTCCCTGTGGCTGCAGCCAGCCAGGGGGCTCCAGGGTCGGGCGCGCCCGCGGGCCTGGGGGGCTTCTTGCCTGTGTGCAGGGCTTCTACGCACAAGGTGGCACCTCATCCCGGCCCAAGGGTGGTGGCAGGAACCCAGGAGGCGCTCGGGGACTCAGCAGGGCCCGCCCCTGGGGCCAGGGGTCTGGCAGGCTCCGCGGCAAATGGACTACGGAAGCCGAGAGGGGCCCGTCCGCGCCAAAACCCAAAACGCGCTGCGGCCTCCAGGGACACAGGGGACACAAGTGGCTGTGTGGCTTGCAGTGCCCGACCAGAGGGAGGGAGGTTGTCTGGCTGCTGAGGCGCAGCCGGTGTCAGCCCTTCGGGGAACTGCCCGTGGATGCTTCGGGAATGGGGGCTGCCAACTCAGAACCCCCGTTCCCTGTGGCTGCAGCCAGCCAGGGGGCTCCAGGGTCGGGCGCGCCCGCGGGCCTGGGGGGCTTCTTGCCTGTGTGCAGGGCTTCTACGCACAAGGTGGCACCTCATCCCGGCCCAAGGGTGGTGGCAGGAACCCAGGAGGCGCTCGGGGACTCAGCAGGGCCCGCCCCTGGGGCCAGGGGTCTGGCAGGCTCCGCGGCAAATGGACTACGGAAGCCGAGAGGGGCCCGTCCGCGCCAAAACCCAAAACGCGCTGCGGCCTCCAGGGACACAGGGGACACAAGTGGCTGTGTGGCTTGCAGTGCCCGACCAGAGGGAGGGAGGTTGTCTGGCTGCTGAGGCGCAGCCGGTGTCAGCCCTTCGGGGAACTGCCCGTGGATGCTTCGGGAATGGGGGCTGCCAACTCAGAACCCCCGTTCCCTGTGGCTGCAGCCAGCCAGGGGGCTCCAGGGTCGGGCGCGCCCGCGGGCCTGGGGGGCTTCTTGCCTGTGTGCAGGGCTTCTACGCACAAGGTGGCACCTCATCCCGGCCCAAGGGTGGTGGCAGGAACCCAGGAGGCGCTCGGGGACTCAGCAGGGCCCGCCCCTGGGGCCAGGGGTCTGGCAGGCTCCGGGGCAAATGGACTACGGAAGCCGAGAGGGGCCCGTCCGCGCCAAAACCCAAAACGCGCTGCGGCCTCCAGGGACACAGGGGACACGAGTGGCTGTGTGGCTTGCAGTGCCCGACCAGAGGGAGGGAGGTGTTCTGGCTGCTGAGGCACAGCCGGTGTCAGCCCTTCGGGGAACTGCCCGTGGATGCTTCGGGATGGGGGCTGCCAACTCAGAACCCCCGTTCCCTGTGGCTGCAGCCAGCCAGGGGGCTCCAGGGTCGGGCGCGCTTGCGGGCCTGGGGGGCTTCTTGCCTGTATGCAGGGCTTCTACGCACAAGGTGGCACCTCATCCCGGCCCAAGGGTGGTGGCAGGAACGCAGGAGGCGCTCGGGGACTCAGTAGGGCCCGCCCCTGGGACCAGGGGTCTGGCAGGCTCCGGGGGCAAATGGACTACGGAAGCCGAGAGGGGCCCGTCCGCGCCAAAACCCAAAACGCGCTGCGGCCTCCAGGGACACAGGGGACACAAGTGGCTGGGTGGCTTGCAGTGCCCGACCAGAGGGAGGGAGGTTGTCTGGCTGCTGAGGCGCAGCCGGTGTCAGCCCTTCGGGGAACTGCCCGTGGATGCTTCGGGAATGGGGGCTGCCAACTCAGAACCCCCGTTCCCTGTGGCTGCAGCCAGCCAGGGGGCTCCAGGGTCGGGCGCGCCCGCGGGCCTGGGGGGCTTCTTGCCTGTGTGCAGGGCTTCTACGCACAAGGTGGCACCTCATCCCGGCCCAAGGGTGGTGGCAGGAACCCAGGAGGCGCTCGGGGACTCAGCAGGGCCCGCCCCTGGGGCCAGGGGTCTGGCAGGCTCCGGGGGCAAATGGACTACGGAAGCCGAGAGGGGCCCGTCTGCGCCAAAACCCAAAACGCGCTGCGGCCTCCAGGGACACATTTGCCCTCTTATTCCTATGTTTCTTTTTCTTGCCTAATGCTTTTGTCTAGAACTTCCAGAACTATATTAAATAATAGTAGGGAGAGTGGGCATCCTATCTGATTCTAGATCTTTGTGGAAATGCTTGCAGCTTTTCCCATTCTGTATGATGCTGGCTATGGGATTGTCATAGATTGCCTTGATTGGGTTGAGATATCTTTCTTCTATACTACAATTTTTAAAAGATTTTTCTTATCATGAAAGGCTGTTGTATTTTATTAAATGCTTTCTCTGCACCTATTGAGATAATCATATGGTTTTTATCCCTCATTGTGTTGACGTGATGCATCACGTTGATTGATTTGCGTCTACTACGGAAGCCGAGAGGGGCCCGTCCGCGCCAAAACCCAAAACGCGCTGCGGCCTCCAGGGAGGGACACAGGGGACACAAGTGGCTGTGTGGCTTGCAGTGCCCGACCAGAGGGAGGGAGGTTGTCTGGCTGCTGAGGCGCAGCCGGTGTCAGCCCTTCGGGGAACTGCCCGTGGATGCTTCGGGAATGGGGGCTGCCAACTCAGAACCCCCGTTCCCTGTGGCTGCAGCCAGCCAGGGGGCTCCAGGGTCGGGCTCGCCCGTGGGCCTGGGGGGCTTCTTGCCTGTGTGCAGGGCTTCTACGCACAAGGTGGCACCTCATCCCGGCCCAAGGGTGGTGGCAGGAACCCAGGAGGCGCTCGGGGACTCAGCAGGGCCCGCCCCTGGGGCCAGGGGTCTGGCAGGCTCCGGGGGCAAATGGACTACGGAAGCCGAGAGGGGCCCGTCCGCGCCAAAACCCAAAACGCGCTGCGGCCACCAGGGACACAGGGGACACGAGTGGCTGTGTGGCTTGCAGTGCCCGACCAGAGGGATGGAGGTGTTCTGGCTGCTGAGGCGCAGCCGGTGTCAGCCCTTCGGGGAACTGCCCGTGGATGCTTCGGGAATGGGGGCTGCCAACTCAGAACCCCTGTTCCCTGTGGCTGCAGCCAGCCAGGGGGCTCCAGGGTCGGGCGCGCCCGCGGGCCTGGGGGGCTTCTTGCCTGTATGCAGGGCTTCTACGCACAAGGTGGCACCTCATCCCGGCCCATGGGTGGTGGCAGGAACCCAGGAGGCGCTCGGGGACTCAGCAGGGCCCGCCCCTGGGGCCAGGGGTCTGGCAGGCTCCGGGGGCAAATGGACTACGGAAACCGACAGGGGCCCGTCCGCGCCAAAACCCAAAACGCGCTGCGGCCACCAGGGACACAGGGGACACGAGTGGCTGTGTGGCTTGCAGTGCCCGACCAGAGGGAGGGAGGTGTTCTGGCTGCTGAGGCGCAGCCGGTGTCAGCCCTTCGGGGAACTGCCCGTGGATGCTTCGGGAATGGGGGCTGCCAACTCAGAACCCCCGTTCCCTGTGGCTGCAGCCAGCCAGGGGCTCCAGGTTCGGGCGCGCCCGCGGGCCTGGGGGGCTTCTTGCCTGTGTGCAGGGCTTCTACGCACAAGGTGGCACCTCATCCCGGCCCAAGGGTGGTGGCAGGAACTCAGGAGGCGCTCGGGGACTCAGCAGGGCCCGCCCCTGGGGCCAGGGGTCTGGCAGGCTCCGGGGGCAAATGGACTACGGAAGCCGAGAGGGGCCCGTCCGCGCCAAAACCCAAAACGCGCTGCGGCCTCCAGGGACACAGGGGACACAAGTGGCTGTGTGGCTTGCAGTGCCCGACCAGAGGGAGGGAGGTTGTCTGGCTGCTGAGGCGCAGCCGGTGTCAGCCCTTCGGGGAACTGCCCGTGGATGCTTCGGGAATGGGGGCTGCCAACTCAGAACCCCCGTTCCCTGTGGCTGCAGCCAGCCAGGGGGCTCCAGGGTCGGGCGCGCCCGCGGGCCTGGGGGGCTTCTTGCCTGTGTGCAGGGCTTCTACGCACAAGGTGGCACCTCATCCCGGCCCAAGGGTGGTGGCAGGAACCCAGGAGGCCCTCGGGACTCAGCAGGGCCCGCCCCTGGGGCCAGGGGTCTGGCAGGCTCCGCGGCAAATGGACTACGGAAGCCGAGAGGGGCCCGTCCGCGCCAAAACCCAAAACGCGCTGCGGCCTCCAGGGACACAGGGGACACAAGTGGCTGTGTGGCTTGCAGTGCCCGACCAGAGGGAGGGAGGTTGTCTGGCTGCTGAGGCGCAGCCGGTGTCAGCCCTTCGGGGAACTGCCCGTGGATGCTTCGGGAATGGGGGCTGCCAACTCAGAACCCCCGTTCCCTGTGGCTGCAGCCAGCCAGGGGGCTCCAGGGTCGGGCGCGCCCGCGGGCCTGGGGGGCTTCTTGCCTGTGTGCAGGGCTTCTACGCACAAGGTGGCACCTCATCCCGGCCCAAGGGTGGTGGCAGGAACCCAGGAGGCGCTCGGGGACTCAGCAGGGCCCGCCCCTGGGGCCAGGGGTCTGGCAGGCTCCGCGGCAAATGGACTACGGAAGCCGAGAGGGGCCGGTCCGCGCCAAAACCCAAAACGCGCTGCGGCCTCCAGGGACACAGGGGACACAAGTGGCTGTGTGGCTTGCAGTGCCCGACCAGAGGGAGGGAGGTTGTCTGGCTGCTGAGGCGCAGCCGGTGTCAGCCCTTCGGGGAACTGCCCGTGGATGCTTCGGGAATGGGGGCTGCCAACTCAGAACCCCCGTTCCCTGTGGCTGCAGCCAGCCAGGGGGCTCCAGGGTCGGGCGCGCCCGCGGGCCTGGGGGGCTTCTTGCCTGTGTGCAGGGTTTCTACGCACAAGGTGGCACCTCATCCCGGCCCAAGGGTGGTGGCAGGAACCCAGGAGGCGCTCGGGGACTCAGCAGGGCCCGCCCCTGGGGCCAGGGGTCTGGCAGGCTCCGGGGCAAATGGACTACGGAAGCCGAGAGGGGCCCGTCCGCGCCAAAACCCAAAACGCGCTGCGGCCTCCAGGGACACAGGGGACAGGAGTGGCTGTGTGGCTTGCAGTGCCCGACCAGAGGGAGGGAGGTGTTCTGGCTGCTGAGGCACAGCCGGTGTCAGCCCTTCGGGGAACTGCCCGTGGATGCTTCGGGATGGGGGCTGCCAACTCAGAACCCCCGTTCCCTGTGGCTGCAGCCAGCCAGGGGGCTCCAGGGTCGGGCGCGCTTGCGGGCCTGGGGGGCTTCTTGCCTGTATGCAGGGCTTCTACGCACAAGGTGGCACCTCATCCCGGCCCAAGGGTGGTGGCAGGAACCCAGGAGGCGCTCAGGGACTCAGTAGGGCCCGCCCCTGGGACCAGGGGTCTGGCAGGCTCCGGGGGCAAATGGACTACGGAAGCCGAGAGGGGCCCGTCCGCGCCAAAACCCAAAACGCGCTGCGGCCTCCAGGGACACAGGGGACACAAGTGGCTGGGTGGCTTGCAGTGCCCGACCAGAGGGAGGGAGGTTGTCTGGCTGCTGAGGCGCAGCCGGTGTCAGCCCTTCGGGGAAGTGCCCGTGGATGCTTCGGGAATGGGGGCTGCCAACTCAGAACCCCCGTTCCCTGTGGCTGCAGCCAGCCAGGGGGCTCCAGGGTCGGGCGCGCCCGCGGGCCTGGGGGGCTTCTTGCCTGTGTGCAGGGCTTCTACGCACAAGGTGGCACCTCATCCCGGCCCAAGGGTGGTGGCAGGAACCCAGGAGGCGCTCGGGGACTCAGCAGGTCCCGCCCCTGGGGCCAGGGGTCTGGCAGGCTCCGGGGGCAAATGGACTACGGAAGCCGAGAGGGGCCCGTCCGCGCCAAAACCCAAAACGCGCTGCGGCCTCCAGGGACACAGGGGACACAAGTGGCTGTGTGGCTTGCAGTGCCCGACCAGAGGGAGGGAGGTTGTCTGGCTGCTGAGGCGCAGCCGGTGTCAGCCCTTCGGGGAACTGCCCGTGGATGCTTCGGGAATGGGGGCTGCCTACTCAGAACCCCCGTTCCCTGTGGCTGCAGCCAGCCAGGGGGCTCCAGGGTTGGGCGCGCCCGCGGGCCTGGGGGGCATCTTGCCTGTGTGCAGGGCTTCTACGCACAAGGTGGCACCTCATCCCGGCCCAAGGGTGGTGGCAGGAACTCAGGAGGCGCTCGGGGACTCAGCAGGGCCCGCCCCTGGGGCCAGGGGTCTGGCAGGCTCCGGGGGCAAATGGACTACGGAAGCCGAGAGGGGCCCGTCCGCGCCAAAACCCAAAATGCGCTGCGGCCTCCAGGGAGGGAAACAGGGGACACAAGTGGCTGTGTGGCTTGCAGTGCCCGACCAGAGGGAGGGAGGTTGTCTGGCTGCTGAGGCGCAGCCGGTGTCAGCCCTTCGGGGAACTGCCCGTGGATGCTTCGGGAATGGGGGCTGCCAACTCAGAACCCCCGTTCCCTGTGGCTGCAGCCAGCCAGGGGGCTCCAGGGTCGGGCTCGCCCATGGGCCTGGGGGGCTTCTTGCCTGTGTGCAGGGCTTCTACGCACAAGGTGGCACCTCATCCCGGCCCAAGGGTGGTGGCAGGAACCCAGGAGGCGCTCGGGGACTCAGCAGGGCCCGCCCTTGGGGCCAGGGGTCTGGCAGGCTCCGGGGGCAAATGGACTACGGAAGCCGAGAGGGGCCCGTCCGCGCCAAAACCCAAAACGCGCTGCGGCCACCAGGGACACAGGGGACACGAGTGGCTGTGTGGCTTGCAGTGCCCGACCAGAGGGATGGAGGTGTTCTGGCTGCTGAGGCGCAGCCGGTGTCAGCCCTTCGGGGAACTGCCCGTGGATGCTTCGGGAATGGGGGCTGCCAACTCAGAACCCCCGTTCCCTGTGGCTGCAGCCAACCAGGGGGCTCCAGGGTCGGGCGCGCCCGCGGGCCTGGGGGGCTTCTTGCCTGTATGCAGGGCTTCTACGCACAAGGTGGCACCTCATCCCGGCCCAAGGGTGGTGGCAGGAACCCAGGAGGCGCTCGGGGACTCAGCAGGGTCCGCCCCTGGGGCCAGGGGTCTGGCAGGCTCCGCGGCAAATGGACTACGGAAGCCGAGAGGGGCCCGTCCGCGCCAAAACCCAAAACGCGCTGCGGCCTCCAGGGACACAGGGGACACAAGTGGCTGTGTGGCTTGCAGTGCCCGACCAGAGGGAGGGAGGTTGTCTGGCTGCTGAGGCGCAGCCGGTGTCAGCCCTTCGGGGAACTGCCCGTGGATGCTTCGGGAATGGGGGCTGCCAACTCAGAACCCCCGTTCCCTGTGGCTGCAGCCAGCCAGGAGGCTCCAGGGTCGGGCGCGCCCGCGGGCCTGGGGGGCTTCTTGCCAGTGTGCAGGGCTTCTACGCACAAGGTGGCACCTCATCCCGGCCCAAGGGTGGTGGCAGGAACCCAGGAGGCGCTCGGGGACTCAGCAGGGCCCGCCCCTGGGGCCAGGGGTCTGGCAGGCTCCGGGGCAAATGGACTACGGAAACCGAGAGGGGCCCGTCCGCGCCAAATCCAAAACGCGCTGCGGCCTCCAGGGACACAGGGGACACAAGTGGCTGTGTGGCTTGCAGTGCCCAACCAGAGGGAGGGAGGTTGTCTGGCTGCTGAGGCGCAGCCGGTGTCAGCCCTTCGGGGAACTGCCCGTGGATGCTTCGGGAATGGGGGCTGCCAACTCAGAACCCCCGTTCCCTGTGGCTGCAGCCAGCCAGGGGGCTCCAGGTTCGGGCGCGCCCGCGGGCCTGGGGGGCTTCTTGCCTGTATGCAGGGCTTCTACACACAAGGTGGCACCTCATCCCGGCCCAAGGGTGGTGGCAGGAACCCAGGAGGCGCTCGGGAACTCAGCAGGGCCCGCACCTGGGGCCAGGGGTCTGGCAGGCTCCGGGGGCAAATGGACTACGGAAACCGACAGGGGCCCGTCCGCGCCAAAACCCAAAACGCGCTGCGGCCACCAAGGACACAGGGGACACGAGTGGCTGTGTGGCTTGCAGTGCCCGACCAGAGGGAGGGAGGTGTTCTGGCTGCTGAGGCGCAGCCGGTGTCAGCCCTTCGGGGAACTGCCCGTGGATGCTTCGGGAAAGGGGGCTGCCAACTCAGAACCCCCGTTCCCTGTGGCTGCAGCCAGCCAGGGGCTCCAGGTTCGGGCGCGCCCGCGGGCCTGGGGGGCTTCTTGCCTGTGTGCAGGGCTTCTACGCACAAGGTGGCACCTCATCCCGGCCCAAGGGTGGTGGCAGGAACTCAGGAGGCGCTCGGGGACTCAGCAGGGCCCGCCCCTGGGGCCAGGGGTCTGGCAGGCTCCGGGGGCAAATGGACTACGGAAGCCGAGAGGGGCCCGTCCGCGCCAAAACCCAAAACGCGCTGCGGCCTCCAGGGACACAGGGGACACAAGTGGCTGTGTGGCTTGCAGTGCCCGACCAGAGGGAGGGAGGTTGTCTGGCTGCTGAGGCGCAGCCGGTGTCAGCCCTTCGGGGAACTGCCCGTGGATGCTTCGGGAATGGGGGCTGCCAACTCAGAACCCCCGTTCCCTGTGGCTGCAGCCAGCCAGGGGGCTCCAGGGTCGGGCGCGCCCGCGGGCCTGGGGGGCTTCTTGCCTGTGTGCAGGGCTTCTACGCACAAGGTGGCACCTCATCCCGGCCCAAGGGTGGTGGCAGGAACACAGGAGGCCCTCGGGACTCAGCAGGGCCCGCCCCTGGGGCCAGGGGTCTGGCAGGCTCCGCGGCAAATGGACTACGGAAGCCGAGAGGGGCCCGTCCGCGCCAAAACCCAAAACGCGCTGCGGCCTCCAGGGACACAGGGGACACAAGTGGCTGTGTGGCTTGCAGTGCCCGACCAGAGGGAGGGAGGTTGTCTGGCTGCTGAGGCGCAGCCGGTGTCAGCCCTTCCGGGAACTGCCCGTGGATGCTTCGGGAATGGGGGCTGCCAACTCAGAACCCCCGTTCCCTGTGGCTGCAGCCAGCCAGGGGGCTCCAGGGTCGGGCGCGCTTGCGGGCCTGGGGGGCTTCTTGCCTGTATGCAGGGCTTCTACGCACAAGGTGGCACCTCATCCCGGCCCAAGGGTGGTGGCAGGAACGCAGGAGGCGCTCGGGGACTCAGTAGGGCCCGCCCCTGGGACCAGGGGTCTGGCAGGCTCCGGGGGCAAATGGACTACGGAAGCCGAGAGGGGCCCGTCCGCGCCAAAACCCAAAACGCGCTGCGGCCTCCAGGGACACAGGGGACACAAGTGGCTGTGTGGCTTGCAGTGCCCGACCAGAGGGAGGGAGGTTGTCTGGCTGCTGAGGCGCAGCCGGTGTCAGCCCTTCGGGGAACTGCCCGTGGATGCTTCGGGAATGGGGGCTGCCAACTCAGAACCCCCGTTCCCTGTGGCTGCAGCCAGCCAGGGGGCTCCAGGGTCGGGCGCGCCCGCGGGCCTGGGGGGCTTCTTGCCTGTGTGCAGGGCTTCTACGCACAAGGTGGCACCTCATCCCGGCCCAAGGGTGGTGGCAGGAACCCAGGAGGCGCTCGGGGACTCAGCAGGGCCCGCCCCTGGGGCCAGGGGTCTGGCAGGCTCCGGGGGCAAATGGACTACGGAAGCCGAGAGGGGCCCGTCTGCGCCAAAACCCAAAACGCGCTGCGGCCTCCAGGGACACAGGGGACACAAGTGGCTGTGTGGCTTGCAGTGCCCGACCAGAGGGAGGGAGGTTGTCTGGCTGCTGAGGCGCAGCTGGTGTCAGCCCTTCGGGGAACTGCCCGTGGATGCTTCGGGAATGGGGGCTGCCTACTCAGAACCCCCGTTCCCTGTGGCTGCAGCCAGCCAGGGTGCTCCAGGGTTGGGCGCGCCCGCGGGCCTGGGGGGCATCTTGCCTGTGTGCAGGGCTTCTACGCACAAGGTGGCACCTCATCCCGGCCCAAGGGTGGTGGCAGGAACTCAGGAGGCGCTCGGGACTCAGCAGGGCCCGCCCCTGGGGCCAGGGGTCTGGCAGGCTCCGGGGGCAAATGGACTACGGAAGCCGAGAGGGGCCCGTCCGCGCCAAAACCCAAAACGCGCTGCGGCCTCCAGGGAGGGACACAGGGGACACAAGTGGCTGTGTGGCTTGCAGTGCCCGACCAGAGGGAGGGAGGTTGTCTGGCTGCTGAGGCGCAGCCGGTGTCAGCCCTTCGGGGAACTGCCCGTGGATGCTTCGGGAATGGGGGCTGCCAACTCAGAACCCCCGTTCCCTGTGGCTGCAGCCAGCCAGGGGGCTCCAGGGTCGGGCTCGCCCGTGGGCCTGGGGGGCTTCTTGCCTGTGTGCAGGGCTTCTACGCACAAGGTGGCACCTCATCCCGGCCCAAGGGTGGTGGCAGGAACCCAGGAGGCGCTCGGGGACTCAGCAGGGCCCGCCCCTGGGGCCAGGGGTCTGGCAGGCTCCGGGGGCAAATGGACTACGGAAGCCGAGAGGGGCCCGTCCGCGCCAAAACCCAAAACGCGCTGCGGCCACCAGGGACACAGGGGACACGAGTGGCTGTGTGGCTTGCAGTGCCCGACCAGAGGGATGGAGGTGTTCTGGCTGCTGAGGCGCAGCCGGTGTCAGCCCTTCGGGGAACTGCCCGTGGATGCTTCGGGAATGGGGGCTGCCAACTCAGAACCCCCGTTCCCTGTGGCTGCAGCCAGCCAGGGGGCTCCAGGGTCGGGCGCGCCCGCGGGCCTGGGGGGCTTCTTGCCTGTATGCAGGGCTTCTACGCACAAGGTGGCACCTCATCCCGGCCCAAGGGTGGTGGCAGGAACCCAGGAGGCGCTCGGGGACTCAGCAGGGCCCGCCCCTGGGGCCAGGGGTCTGGCAGGCTCCGGGGGCAAATGGACTACGGAAACCGACAGGGGCCCGTCCGCGCCAAAACCCAAAACGCGCTGCGGCCACCAGGGACACAGGGGACACGAGTGGCTGTGTGGCTTGCAGTGCCCGACCAGAGGGAGGGAGGTGTTCTGGCTGCTGAGGCGCAGCCGGTGTCAGCCCTTCGGGGAACTGCCCGTGGATGCTTCGGGAATGGGGGCTGCCAACTCAGAACCCCCGTTCCCTGTGGCTGCAGCCAGCCAGGGGCTCCAGGTTCGGGCGCGCCCGCGGGCCTGGGGGGCTTCTTGCCTGTGTGCAGGGCTTCTACGCACAAGGTGGCACCTCATCCCGGCCCAAGGGTGGTGGCAGGAACTCAGGAGGCGCTCGGGGACTCAGCAGGGCCCGCCCCTGGGGCCAGGGGTCTGGCAGGCTCCGGGGGCAAATGGACTACGGAAGCCGAGAGGGGCCCGTCCGCGCCAAAACCCAAAACGCGCTGCGGCCTCCAGGGACACAGGGGACACAAGTGGCTGTGTGGCTTGCAGTGCCCGACCAGAGGGAGGGAGGTTGTCTGGCTGCTGAGGCGCAGCCGGTGTCAGCCCTTCGGGGAACTGCCCGTGGATGCTTCGGGAATGGGGGCTGCCAACTCAGAACCCCCGTTCCCTGTGGCTGCAGCCAGCCAGGGGGCTCCAGGGTCGGGCGCGCCCGCGGGCCTGGGGGGCTTCTTGCCTGTGTGCAGGGCTTCTACGCACAAGGTGGCACCTCATCCCGGCCCAAGGGTGGTGGCAGGAACCCAGGAGGCCCTCGGGACTCAGCAGGGCCCGCCCCTGGGGCCAGGGGTCTGGCAGGCTCCGCGGCAAATGGACTACGGAAGCCGAGAGGGGCCCGTCCGCGCCAAAACCCAAAACGCGCTGCGGCCTCCAGGGACACAGGGGACACAAGTGGCTGTGTGGCTTGCAGTGCCCGACCAGAGGGAGGGAGGTTGTCTGGCTGCTGAGGCGCAGCCGGTGTCAGCCCTTCGGGGAACTGCCCGTGGATGCTTCGGGAATGGGGGCTGCCAACTCAGAACCCCCGTTCCCTGTGGCTGCAGCCAGCCAGGGGGCTCCAGGGTCGGGCGCGCCCGCGGGCCTGGGGGGCTTCTTGCCTGTGTGCAGGGCTTCTACGCACAAGGTGGCACCTCATCCCGGCCCAAGGGTGGTGGCAGGAACCCAGGAGGCGCTCGGGGACTCAGCAGGGCCCGCCCCTGGGGCCAGGGGTCTGGCAGGCTCCGCGGCAAATGGACTACGGAAGCCGAGAGGGGCTGGTCCGCGCCAAAACCCAAAACGCGCTGCGGCCTCCAGGGACACAGGGGACACAAGTGGCTGTGTGGCTTGCAGTGCCCGACCAGAGGGAGGGAGGTTGTCTGGCTGCTGAGGCGCAGCCGGTGTCAGCCCTTCGGGGAACTGCCCGTGGATGCTTCGGGAATGGGGGCTGCCAACTCAGAACCCCCGTTCCCTGTGGCTGCAGCCAGCCAGGGGGCTCCAGGGTCGGGCGCGCCCGCGGGCCTGGGGGGCTTCTTGCCTGTGTGCAGGGTTTCTACGCACAAGGTGGCACCTCATCCCGGCCAAAGGGTGGTGGCAGGAACCCAGGAGGCGCTCGGGGACTCAGCAGGGCCCGCCCCTGGGGCCAGGGGTCTGGCAGGCTCCGGGGCAAATGGACTACGGAAGCCGAGAGGGGCCCGTCCGCGCCAAAACCCAAAACGCGCTGCGGCCTCCAGGGACACAGGGGACAGGAGTGGCTGTGTGGCTTGCAGTGCCCGACCAGAGGGAGGGAGGTGTTCTGGCTGCTGAGGCACAGCCGGTGTCAGCCCTTCGGGGAACTGCCCGTGGATGCTTCGGGATGGGGGCTGCCAACTCAGAACCCCCGTTCCCTGTGGCTGCAGCCAGCCAGGGGGCTCCAGGGTCGGGCGCGCTTGCGGGCCTGGGGGGCTTCTTGCCTGTATGCAGGGCTTCTACGCACAAGGTGGCACCTCATCCCGGCCCAAGGGTGGTGGCAGGAACCCAGGAGGCGCTCGGGAACTCAGCAGGGCCCGCACCTGGGGCCAGGGGTCTGGCAGGCTCCGGGGGCAAATGGACTACGGAAGCCGAGAGGGGCCCGTCCGCGCCAAAACCCAAAACGCGCTGCGGCCTCCAGGGACACAGGGGACACAAGTGGCTGGGTGGCTTGCAGTGCCCGACCAGAGGGAGGGAGGTTGTCTGGCTGCTGAGGCGCAGCCGGTGTCAGCCCTTCGGGGAAGTGCCCGTGGATGCTTCGGGAATGGGGGCTGCCAACTCAGAACCCCCGTTCCCTGTGGCTGCAGCCAGCCAGGGGGCTCCAGGGTCGGGCGCGCCCGCGGGCCTGGGGGGCTTCTTGCCTGTGTGCAGGGCTTCTACGCACAAGGTGGCACCTCATCCCGGCCCAAGGGTGGTGGCAGGAACCCAGGAGGCGCTCGGGGACTCAGCAGGTCCCGCCCCTGGGGCCAGGGGTCTGGCAGGCTCCGGGGGCAAATGGACTACGGAAGCCGAGAGGGGCCCGTCCGCGCCAAAACCCAAAACGCGCTGCGGCCTCCAGGGACACAGGGGACACAAGTGGCTGTGTAGCTTGCAGTGCCCGACCAGAGGGAGGGAGGTTGTCTGGCTGCTGAGGCGCAGCCGGTGTCAGCCCTTCGGGGAACTGCCCGTGGATGCTTCGGGAATGGGGGCTGCCTACTCAGAACCCCCGTTCCCTGTGGCTGCAGCCAGCCAGGGGGCTCCAGGGTTGGGCGCGCCCGCGGGCCTGGGGGGCATCTTGCCTGTGTGCAGGGCTTCTACGCACAAGGTGGCACCTCATCCCGGCCCAAGGGTGGTGGCAGGAACTCAGGAGGCGCTCGGGGACTCAGCAGGGCCCGCCCCTGGGGCCAGGGGTCTGGCAGGCTCCGGGGGCAAATGGACTACGGAAGCCGAGAGGGGCCCGTCCGCGCCAAAACCCAAAATGCGCTGCGGCCTCCAGGGAGGGACACAGGGGACACAAGTGGCTGTGTGGCTTGCAGTGCCCGACCAGAGGGAGGGAGGTTGTCTGGCTGCTGAGGCGCAGCCGGTGTCAGCCCTTCGGGGAACTGCCCGTGGATGCTTCGGGAATGGGGGCTGCCAACTCAGAACCCCCGTTCCCTGTGGCTGCAGCCAGCCAGGGGGCTCCAGGGTCGGGCTCGCCCATGGGCCTGGGGGGCTTCTTGCCTGTGTGCAGGGCTTCTACGCACAAGGTGGCACCTCATCCCGGCCCAAGGGTGGTGGCAGGAACCCAGGAGGCGCTCGGGGACTCAGCAGGGCCCGCCCTTGGGGCCAGGGGTCTGGCAGGCTCCGGGGGCAAATGGACTACGGAAGCCGAGAGGGGCCCGTCCGCGCCAAAACCCAAAACGCGCTGCGGCCACCAGGGACACAGGGGACACGAGTGGCTGTGTGGCTTGCAGTGCCCGACCAGAGGGATGGAGGTGTTCTTGCTGCTGAGGCGCAGCCGGTGTCAGCCCTTCGGGGAACTGCCCGTGGATGCTTCGGGAATGGGGGCTGCCAACTCAGAACCCCCGTTCCCTGTGGCTGCAGCCAACCAGGGGGCTCCAGGGTCGGGCGCGCCCGCGGGCCTGGGGGGCTTCTTGCCTGTATGCAGGGCTTCTACGCACAAGGTGGCACCTCATCCCGGCCCAAGGGTGGTGGCAGGAACCCAGGAGGCGCTCGGGGACTCAGCAGGGTCCGCCCCTGGGGCCAGGGGTCTGGCAGGCTCCGCGGCAAATGGACTACGGAAGCCGAGAGGGGCCCGTCCGCGCCAAAACCCAAAACGCGCTGCGGCCTCCAGGGACACAGGGGACACAAGTGGCTGTGTGGCTTGCAGTGCCCGACCAGAGGGAGGGAGGTTGTCTGGCTGCTGAGGCGCAGCCGGTGTCAGCCCTTCGGGGAACTGCCCGTGGATGCTTCGGGAATGGGGGCTGCCAACTCAGAACCCCCGTTCCCTGTGGCTGCAGCCAGCCAGGAGGCTCCAGGGTCGGGCGCGCCCGCGGGCCTGGGGGGCTTCTTGCCAGTGTGCAGGGCTTCTACGCACAAGGTGGCACCTCATCCCGGCCCAAGGGTGGTGGCAGGAACCCAGGAGGCGCTCGGGGACTCAGCAGGGCCCGCCCCTGGGGCCAGGGGTCTGGCAGGCTCCGGGGCAAATGGACTACGGAAACCGAGAGGGGCCCGTCCGCGCCAAATCCAAAACGCGCTGCGGCCTCCAGGGACACAGGGGACACAAGTGGCTGTGTGGCTTGCAGTGCCCAACCAGAGGGAGGGAGGTTGTCTGGCTGCTGAGGCGCAGCCGGTGTCAGCCCTTCGGGGAACTGCCCGTGGATGCTTCGGGAATGGGGGCTGCCAACTCAGAACCCCCGTTCCCTGTGGCTGCAGCCAGCCAGGGGGCTCCAGGTTCGGGCGCGCCCGCGGGCCTGGGGGGCTTCTTGCCTGTATGCAGGGCTTCTACACACAAGGTGGCACCTCATCCCGGCCCAAGGGTGGTGGCAGGAACCCAGGAGGCGCTCGGGAACTCAGCAGGGCCCGCACATGGGGCCAGGGGTCTGGCAGGCTCCGGGGGCAAATGGACTACGGAAGCCGAGAGGGGCCCGTCCGCGCCAAAACCCAAAACGCGCTGCGGCCACCAAGGACACAGGGGACACGAGTGGCTGTGTGGCTTGCAGTGCCCGACCAGAGGGAGGGAGGTGTTCTGGCTGCTGAGGCGCAGCCGGTGTCAGCCCTTCGGGGAACTGCCCGTGGATGCTTCGGGAAAGGGGGCTGCCAACTCAGAACCCCCGTTCCCTGTGGCTGCAGCCAGCCAGGGGCTCCAGGTTCGGGCGCGCCCGCGGGCCTGGGGGGCTTCTTGCCTGTGTGCAGGGCTTCTACGCACAAGGTGGCACCTCATCCCGGCCCAAGGGTGGTGGCAGGAACTCAGGAGGCGCTCGGGGACTCAGCAGGGCCCGCCCCTGGGGCCAGGGGTCTGGCAGGCTCCGGGGGCAAATGGACTACGGAAGCCGAGAGGGGCCCGTCCGCGCCAAAACCCAAAACGCACTGCGGCCTCCAGGGACACAGGGGACACAAGTGGCTGTGTGGCTTGCAGTGCCCGACCAGAGGGAGGGAGGTTGTCTGGCTGCTGAGGCGCAGCCGGTGTCAGCCCTTCGGGGAACTGCCCGTGGATGCTTCGGGAATGGGGGCTGCCAACTCAGAACCCCCGTTCCCTGTGGCTGCAGCCAGCCAGGGGGCTCCAGGGTCGGGCGCGCCCGCGGGCCTGGGGGGCTTCTTGCCTGTGTGCAGGGCTTCTACGCACAAGGTGGCACCTCATCCCGGCCCAAGGGTGGTGGCAGGAACCCAGGAGGCCCTCGGGACTCAGCAGGGCCCGCCCCTGGGGCCAGGGGTCTGGCAGGCTCCGCGGCAAATGGACTACGGAAGCCGAGAGGGGCCCGTCCGCGCCAAAACCCAAAACGCGCTGCGGCCTCCAGGGACACAGGGGACACAAGTGGCTGTGTGGCTTGCAGTGCCCGACCAGAGGGAGGGAGGTTGTCTGGCTGCTGAGGCGCAGCAGGTGTCAGCCCTTCCGGGAACTGCCCGTGGATGCTTCGGGAATGGGGGCTGCCAACTCAGAACCCCCGTTCCCTGTGGCTGCAGCCAGCCAGGGGGCTCCAGGGTCGGGCGCGCCCGCGGGCCTGGGGGGCTTCTTGCCTGTGTGCAGGGCTTCTACGCACAAGGTGGCACCTCATCCCGGCCCAAGGGTGGTGGCAGGAACCCAGGAGGCGCTCGGGGACTCAGCAGGGCCCGCCCCTGGGGCCAGGGGTCTGGCAGGCTCCGGGGGCAAATGGACTACGGAAGCCGAGAGGGGCCCGTCCGCGCCAAAACCCAAAACGCGCTGCGGCCTCCAGGGACACAGGGGACACAAGTGGCTGTGTGGCTTGCAGTGCCCGACCAGAGGGAGGGAGGTTGTCTGGCTGCTGAGGCGCAGCCGGTGTCAGCCCTTCGGGGAACTGCCCGTGGATGCTTCGGGAATGGGGGCTGCCAACTCAGAACCCCCGTTCCCTGTGGCTGCAGCCAGCCAGGGGGCTCCAGGGTCGGGCGCGCCCGCGGGCCTGGGGGGCTTCTTGCCTGTGTGCAGGGTTTCTACGCACAAGGTGGCACCTCATCCCGGCCAAAGGGTGGTGGCAGGAACCCAGGAGGCGCTCGGGGACTCAGCAGGGCCCGCCCCTGGGGCCAGGGGTCTGGCAGGCTCCGGGGCAAATGGACTACGGAAGCCGAGAGGGGCCCGTCCGCGCCAAAACCCAAAACGCGCTGCGGCCTCCAGGGAAACAGGGGACACGAGTGGCTGTGTGGCTTGCAGTGCACGACCAGAGGGAGGGAGGTGTTCTGGCTGCTGAGGCACAGCCGGTGTCAGCCCTTCGGGGAACTGCCCGTGGATGCTTCGGGATGGGGGCTGCCAACTCAGAACCCCCGTTCCCTGTGGCTGCAGCCAGCCAGGGGGCTCCAGGGTCGGGCGCGCTTGCGGGCCTGGGGGGCTTCTTGCCTGTATGCAGGGCTTCTATGCACAAGGTGGCACCTCATCCCGGCCTAAGGGTGGTGGCAGGAACCCAGGAGGCGCTCGGGGACTCAGCAGGGCCCGCCCCTGGGGCCAGGGGTCTGGCAGGCTCCGGGGGCAAATGGACTACGGAAGCCGAGAGGGGCCCGTCCGCGCCAAAACCCAAAACGCGCTGCGGCCTCCAGGGACACAGGGGACACAAGTGGCTGTGTGGCTTGCAGTGCCCGACCAGAGGGAGGGAGGTTGTCTGGCTGCTGAGGCGCAGCCGGTGTCAGCCCTTCGGGGAACTGCCCGTGGATGCTTCGGGAATGGGGGCTGCCAACTCAGAACCCCCGTTCCCTGTGGCTGCAGCCAGCCAGGGGGCTCCAGGGTCGGGCGCGCCCGCGGGCCTGGGGGGCTTCTTGCCTGTGTGCAGGGCTTCTACGCACAAGGTGGCACCTCATCCCGGCCCAAGGGTGGTGGCAGGAACCCAGGAGGCGCTCGGGGACTCAGCAGGGCCCGCCCCCTGGGGCCAGGGGTCTGGCAGGCTCCGCGGCAAATGGACTACGGAAGCCGAGAGGGGCCGGTCCGCGCCAAAACCCAAAACACGCTGCGGCCTCCAGGGACACAGGGGACACAAGTGGCTGTGTGGCTTGCAGTGCCCGACCAGAGGGAGGGAGGTTGTCTGGCTGCTGAGGCGCAGCCGGTGTCAGCCCTTCGGGGAACTGCCCGTGGATGCTTCGGGAATGGGGGCTGCCAACTCAGAACCCCCGTTCCCTGTGGCTGCAGCCAGCCAGGGGGCTCCTGGGTCGGGCGCGCCCGCGGGCCTGGGGGCTTCTTGCCTGTGTACAGGGTTTCTACGCACAAGGTGGCACCTCATCCCGGCCAAAGGGTGGTGGCAGGAACCCAGGAGGCGCTCGGGGACTCAGCAGGGCCCGCCCCTGGGGCCAGGGGTCTGGCAGGCTCCGGGGCAAATGGACTACGGAAGCCGAGAGGGGCCCGTCCGCGCCAAAACCCAAAACGCGCTGCGGCCTCCAGGGAAACAGGGGACACGAGTGGCTGTGTGGCTTGCAGTGCCCGACCAGAGGGAGGGAGGTGTTCTGGCTGCTGAGGCACAGCCGGTGTCAGCCCTTCGGGGAACTGCCCGTGGATGCTTCGGGATGGGGGCTGCCAACTCAGAACCCCCGTTCCCTGTGGCTGCAGCCAGCCAGGGGGGCTCCAGGGTCGGGCTCGCCCATGGGCCTGGGGGGCTTCTTGCCTGTGTGCAGGGCTTCTACGCACAAGGTGGCACCTCATCCCGGCCCAAGGGTGGTGGCAGGAACCCAGGAGGCGCTCGGGGACTCAGCAGGGCCCGCCCCTGGGGCCAGGGGTCTGGCAGGCTCCGGGGGCAAATGGACTACGGAAGCCGAGAGGGGCCCGTCCGCGCCAAAACCCAAAACGCGCTGCGGCCACCAGGGACACAGGGGACACGAGTGGCTGTGTGGCTTGCAGTGCCCGACCAGAGGGATGGAGGTGTTCTGGCTGCTGAGGCGCAGCCGGTGTCAGCCCTTCGGGGAACTGCCCGTGGATGCTTCGGGAATGGGGGCTGCCAACTCAGAACCCCCGTTCCCTGTGGCTGCAGCCAGCCAGGGGGCTCCAGGGTCGGGCGCGCCCGCGGGCCTGGGGGGCTTCTTGCCTGTATGCAGGGCTTCTACGCACAAGGTGGCACCTCATCCTGGCCCAAGGGTGGTGGCAGGAACCCAGGAGGCGCTCGGGGACTCAGCAGGGCCCGCCCCTGGGGCCAGGGGTCTGGCAGGCTCCGCGGCAAATGGACTATGGAAGCCGAGAGGGGCCCGTCCGCGCCAAAACCCAAAACGCGCTGCGGCCTCCAGGGACACAGGGGACACAAGTGGCTGTGTGGCTTGCAGTGCCCGACCAGAGGGAGGGAGGTTGTCTGGCTGCTGAGGCGCAGCCGGTGTCAGCCCTTCGGGGAACTGCCCGTGGATGCTTCGGGAATGGGGGCTGCCAACTCAGAACCCCCGTTCCCTGTGGCTGCAGCCAGCCAGGGGGCTCCAGGGTCGGGCGCGCCCGCGGGCCTGGGGGGCTTCTTGCCTGTATGCAGGGCTTCTACGCACAAGGTGGCACCTCATCCCGGCCCAAGGGTGGTGGCAGGAACCCAGGAGGCGCTCGGGGACTCAGCAGGGCCCGCCCCTGGGGCCAGGGGTCTGGCAGGCTCCGCGGCAAATGGACTACGGAAGCCGAGAGGGGCCCGTCCGCGCCGAAACCCAAAACGCGCTGCGGCCTCCAGGGAGGGACACAGGGAACACAAGTGGCTGTGTGGCTTGCAGTGCCCGACCAGAGGGAGGGAGGTTGTCTGGCTGCTGAGGCGCAGCTGGTGTCAGCCCTTCGGGGAACTGCCCGTGGTTGCTTCGGGATTGGGGGCTGCCAACTCAGAACCCCCGTTCCCTGTGGCTGCAGCCAGCCAGGGGGCTCCAGGGTCGGGCTCGCCCATGGGCCTGGGGGGCTTCTTGCCTGTGTGCAGGGCTTCTACGCACAAGGTGGCACCTCATCCCGGCCCAAGGGTGGTGGCAGGAACCCAGGAGGCGCTCGGGGACTCAGCAGGGCCCGCCCCTGGGGCCAGGGGTCTGGCAGGCTCCGGGGGCAAATGGACTACGGAAGCCGAGAGGGGCCCGTCCGCGCCAAAACCCAAAACGCGCTGCGGCCACCAGGGACACAGGGGACACGAGTGGCTGTGTGGCTTGCAGTGCCCGACCAGAGGGATGGAGGTGTTCTGGCTGCTGAGGCGCAGCCGGTGTCAGCCCTTCGGGGAAGTGCCCGTGGATGCTTCGGGAATGGGGGCTGCCAACTCAGAACCCCCGTTCCCTGTGGCTGCAGCCAGCCAGGGGGCTCCAGGGTCGGGCGCGCCCGCGGGCCTGGGGGGCTTCTTGCCTGTATGCAGGGCTTCTACGCACAAGGTGGCACCTCATCCCGGCCCAAGGGTGGTGGCAGGAACCCAGGAGGCGCTCGGGGACTCAGCAGGGCCCGCCCCTGGGGCCAGGGGTCTGGCAGGCTCCGCGGCAAATGGACTACGGAAGCCGAGAGGGGCCCGTCCGCGCCAAAACCCAAAACGCGCTGCGGCCTCCAGGGACACAGGGGACACAAGTGGCTGTGTGGCTTGCAGTGCCCGACCAGAGGGAGGGAGGTTGTCTGGCTGCTGAGGCGCAGCCGGTGTCAGCCCTTCGGGGAACTGCCCGTGGATGCTTCGGGAATGGGGGCTGCCAACTCAGAACCCCCGTTCCCTGTGGCTGCAGCCAGCCAGGGGGCTCCAGGGTCGGGCGCGCCCGCGGGCCTGGGGGGCTTCTTGCCTGTATGCAGGGCTTCTACGCACAAGGTGGCACCTCATCCCGGCCCAAGGGTGGTGGCAGGAACCCAGGAGGCGCTCGGGGACTCAGCAGGGCCCGCCCCTGGGGCCAGGGGTCTGGCAGGCTCCGCGGCAAATGGACTACAGAAGCCGAGAGGGGCCCGTCCGCGCCGAAACCCAAAACGCGCTGCGGCCTCCAGGGAGGGACACAGGGGACACAAGTGGCTGTGTGGCTTGCAGTGCCCGACCAGAGGGAGGGAGGTTGTCTGGCTGCTGAGGCGCAGCTGGTGCCAGCCCTTCGGGGAACTGCCCGTGGATGCTTCGGGATTGGGGGCTGCCAACTCAGAACCCCCGTTCCCTGTGGCTGCAGCCAGCCAGGGGGCTCCAGGGTCGGGCTCGCCCGTGGGCCTGGGGGGCTTCTTGCCTGTGTGCAGGGCTTCTACGCACAAGGTGGCACCTCATCCCGGCCCAAGGGTGGTGGCAGGAACCCAGGAGGCGCTCGGGGACTCAGCAGGGCCCGCCCCTGGGGCCAGGGGTCTGGCAGGCTCCGGGGGCAAATGGACTACGGAAGCCGAGAGGGGCCCGTCCGCGCCAAAACCCAAAACGCGCTGCGGCCTCCAGGGACACAGGGGACACAAGTGGCTGTGTGGCTTGCAGTGCCCGACCAGAGGGAGGGAGGTTGTCTGGCTGCTGAGGCGCAGCCGGTGTCAGCCCTTCGGGGAACTGCCCGTGGATGCTTCGGGAATGGGGGCTGCCTACTCAGAACCCCCGTTCCCTGTGGCTGCAGCCAGCCAGGGGGCTCCAGGGTTGGGCGCGCCCGCGGGCCTGGGGGGCATCTTGCCTGTGTGCAGGGCTTCTACGCACAAGGTGGCACCTCATCCCGGCCCAAGGGTGGTGGCAGGAACTCAGGAGGCGCTCGGGGACTCAGCAGGGCCCGCCCCTGAGGCCAGGGGTCTGGCAGGCTCCGGGGGCAAATGGACTACGGAAGCCGAGAGGGGCCCGTCCGCGACAAAACCCAAAACGCGCTGCGGCCTCCAGGGAGGGACACAGGGGACACAAGTGGCTGTGTGGCTTGCAGTGCCCGACCAGAGGGAGGGAGGTTGTCTGGCTGCTGAGGCGCAGCCGGTGTCAGCCCTTCGGGGAACTGCCCGTGGATGCTTCGGGAATGGGGGCTGCCAACTCAGAACCCCCGTTCCCTGTGGCTGCAGCCAGCCAGGGGGCTCCAGGGTCGGGCGCGCCCGCGGGCCTGGGGGGCTTCTTGCCTGTGTGCAGGGCTTCTACGCACAAGGTGGCACCTCATCCCGGCCCAAGGGTGGTGGCAGGAACCCAGGAGGCGCTCGGGGACTCAGCAGGGCCCGCCCCTGGGGCCAGGGGTCTGGCAGGCTCCGGGGCAAATGGACTACGGAAGCCGAGAGGGGCCCGTCCGCGCCAAAACCCAAAACGCGCTGCGGCCTCCAGGGACACAGGGGACACGAGTGGCTGTGTGGCTTGCAGTGCCCGACCAGAGGGAGGGAGGTGTTCTGGCTGCTGAGGCACAGCCGGTGTCAGCCCTTCGGGGAACTGCCCGTGGATGCTTCGGGATGGGGGCTGCCAACTCAGAACCCCCGTTCCCTGTGGCTGCAGCCAGCCAGGGGGCTCCAGGGTCGGGCGCGCTTGCGGGCCTGGGGGGCTTCTTGCCTGTATGCAGGGCTTCTACGCACAAGGTGGCACCTCATCCCGGCCCAAGGGTGGTGGCAGGAACCCAGGAGGCGCTCGGGGACTCAGTAGGGCCCGCCCCTGGGACCAGGGGTCTGGCAGGCTCCGGGGGCAAATGGACTACGGAAGCCGAGAGGGGCCCGTCCGCGCCAAAACCCAAAACGCGCTGCGGCCTCTAGGGACACAGGGGACACAAGTGGCTGGGTGGCTTGCAGTGCCCGACCAGAGGGAGGGAGGTTGTCTGGCTGCTGAGGCGCAGCCGGTGTCAGCCCTTCGGGGAAGTGCCCGTGGATGCTTCGGGAATGGGGGCTGCCAACTCAGAACCCCCGTTCCCTGTGGCTGCAGCCAGCCAGGAGGCTCCAGGGTCGGGCGCGCCCGCGGGCCTGGGGGGCTTCTTGCCTGTGTGCAGGGCTTCTACGCACAAGGTGGCACCTCATCCCGGCCCAAGGGTGGTGGCAGGAACCCAGGAGGCGCTCGGGGACTCAGCAGGGCCCGCCCCTGGGGCCAGGGGTCTGGCAGGCTCCGGGGGCAAATGGACTACGGAAGCCGAGAGGGCCCGTCCGCGCCAAAACCCAAAACGCGCTGCGGCCTCCAGGGACACAGGGGACACAAGTGGCTGTGTGGCTTGCAGTGCCCGACCAGAGGGAGGGAGGTTGTCTGGCTGCTGAGGCGCAGCCGGTGTCAGCCCTTCGGGGAACTGCCCGTGGATGCTTCGGGAATGGGGGCTGCCTACTCAGAACCCCCGTTCCCTGTGGCTGCAGCCAGCCAGGGGGCTCCAGGGTTGGGCGCGCCCGCGGGCCTGGGGGGCATCTTGCCTGTGTGCAGGGCTTCTACGCACAAGGTGGCACCTCATCCCGGCCCAAGGGTGGTGGCAGGAACTCAGGAGGCGCTCGGGGACTCAGCAGGGCCCGCCCCTGGGGCCAGGGGTCTGGCAGGCTCCGGGGGCAAATGGACTACGGAAGCCGAGAGGGGCCCGTCCGCGCCAAAACCCAAAACGCGCTGCGGCCTCCAGGGAGGGACACAGGGGACACAAGTGGCTGTGTGGCTTGCAGTGCCCGACCAGAGGGAGGGAGGTTGTCTGGCTGCTGAGGCGCAGCCGGTGTCAGCCCTTCGGGGAACTGCCCTTGGATGCTTCGGGAATGGGGGCTGCCAACTCAGAACCCCCGTTCCCTGTGGCTGCAGCCAGCGAGGGGGCTCCAGGGTCGGGCTCGCCCATGGGCCTGGGGGGCTTCTTGCCTGTGTGCAGGGCTTCTACGCACAAGGTGGCACCTCATCCCGGCCCAAGGGTGGTGGCAGGAACCCAGGAGGCGCTCGGGGACTCAGCAGGGCCCGCCCCTGGGGCCAGGGGTCTGGCAGGCTCCGGGGGCAAATGGACTACGGAAGCCGAGAGGGGCCCGTCCGCGCCAAAACCCAAAACGCGCTGCGGCCACCAGGGACACAGGGGACACGAGTGGCTGTGTGGCTTGCAGTGCCCGACCAGAGGGATGGAGGTGTTCTGGCTGCTGAGGCGCAGCCGGTGTCAGCCCTTCGGGGAACTGCCCGTGGATGCTTCGGGAATGGGGGCTGCCAACTCAGAACCCCCGTTCCCTGTGGCTGCAGCCAGCCAGGGGGCTCCAGGGTCGGGCGCGCCCGCGGGCCTGGGGGGCTTCTTGCCTGTATGCAGGGCTTCTACGCACAAGGTGGCACCTCATCCCGGCCCAAGGGTGGTGGCAGGAACCCAGGAGGCGCTCGGGGACTCAGCAGGGCCCGCCCCTGGGGCCAGGGGTCTGGCAGGCTCCGCGGCAAATGGACTACGGAAGCCGAGAGGGGCCCGTCCGCGCCAAAACCCAAAACGCGCTGCGGCCTCCAGGGACACAGGGGACACAAGTGGCTGTGTGGCTTGCAGTGCCCGACCAGAGGGAGGGAGGTTGTCTGGCTGCTGAGGCGCAGCCGGTGTCAGCCCTTCGGGGAACTGCCCGTGGATGCTTCGGGAATGGGGGCTGCCAACTCAGAACCCCCGTTCCCTGTGGCTGCAGCCAGCCAGGGGGCTCCAGGGTCGGGCGCGCCCGCGGGCCTGGGGGGCTTCTTGCCTGTATGCAGGGCTTCTACGCACAAGGTGGCACCTCATCCCGGCCCAAGGGTGGTGGCAGGAACCCAGGAGGCGCTCGGGAACTCAGCAGGGCCCGCCACTGGGGCCAGGGGTCTGGCAGGCTCCGCGGCAAATGGACTACGGAAGCCGAGAGGGGCCCGTCCGCGCCGAAACCCAAAACGCGCTGCGGCCTCCAGGGAGGGACACAGGGGACACGAGTGGCTGTGTGGCTTGCAGTGCCCGACCAGAGGGATGGAGGTGTTCTGGCTGCTGAGGCGCAGCCGGTGTCAGCCCTTCGGGGAACTGCCCGTGGATGCTTCGGGAATGGGGGCTGCCAACTCAGAACCCCCGTTCCCTGTGGCTGCAGCCAGCCAGGGGGCTCCAGGGTCGGGCGCGCCCGCGGGCCTGGGGGGCTTCTTGCCTGTATGCAGGGCTTCTACGCACAAGGTGGCACCTCATCCCGGCCCAAGGGTGGTGGCAGGAACCCAGGAGGCGCTCGGGGACTCAGCAGGGCCCGCCCCTGGGGCCAGGGGTCTGGCAGGCTCCGGGGCAAATGGACTACGGAAGCCGAGAGGGGCCCGTCCGCGCCAAAACCCAAAACGCGCTGCGGCCTCCAGGGACACAGGGGACACAAGTGGCTGTGTGGCTTGCAGTGCCCGACCAGAGGGAGGGAGGTTGTCTGGCTGCTGAGGCGCAGCCGGTGTCAGCCCTTCGGGGAACTGCCCGTGGATGCTTCGGGAATGGGGGCTGCCAACTCAGAACCCCCGTTCCCTGTGGCTGCAGCCAGCCAGGGGGCTCCAGGGTCGGGCGCGCCCGCGGGCCTGGGGGGCTTCTTGCCTGTATGCAGGGCTTCTACGCACAAGGTGGCACCTCATCCCGGCCCAAGGGTGGTGGCAGGAACCCAGGAGGCGCTCGGGGACTCAGCAGGGCCCGCCCCTGGGGCCAGGGGTCTGGCAGGCTCCGCGGCAAATGGACTACGGAAGCCGAGAGGGGCCCGTCCGCGCCGAAACCCAAAACGCGCTGCGGCCTCCAGGGAGGGACACAGGGGACACAAGTGGCTGTGTGGCTTGCAGTGCCCGACCAGAGGGAGGGAGGTTGTCTGGCTGCTGAGGCGCAGCCGGTGTCAGCCCTTCGGGGAACTGCCCGTGGATGCTTTGGGAATGGGGGCTGCCAACTCAGAACCCCCGTTCCCTGTGGCTGCAGCCAGCCAGGGGGCTCCAGGGTCGGGCGCGCCCGCGGGCCTGGGGGGCTTCTTGCCTGTGTGCAGGGCTTCTACGCACAAGGTGGCACCTCATCCCGGCCAAAGGGTGGTGGCAGGAACCCAGGAGGCGCTCGGGGACTCAGCAGGGCCCGCCCCTGGGGCCAGGGGTCTGGCAGGCTCCGGGGCAAATGGACTACGGAAGCCGAGAGGGGCCCGTCCGCGCCAAATCCAAAACGCGCTGCGGCCTCCAGGGACACAGGGGACACAAGTGGCTGTGTGGCTTGCAGTGCCCAACCAGAGGGAGGGAGGTTGTCTGGCTGCTGAGGCGCAGCCGGTGTCAGCCCTTCGGGGAACTGCCCGTGGATGCCTCGGGAATGGGGGCTGCCAACTCAGAACCCCCGTTCCCTGTGGCTGCAGCCAGCCAGGGGGCTCCAGGGTCGGGCGCGCCCTCGGGCCTGGGGGGCTTCTTGCCTGTGTGCAGGGCTTCTACGCACAAGGTGGCACCTCATCCCGGCCCAAGGGTGGTGGCAGGAACCCAGGAGGCGCTCGGGGACTCAGCAGGGCCCGCCCCTGGGGCCAGGGGTCTGGCAGGCTCCGGGGCAAATGGACTACGGAAGCCGAGAGGGGCCCGTCCGCGCCAAAACCCAAAACGCGCTGCGGCCTCCAGGGACACAGGGGACACGAGTGGCTGTGTGGCTTGCAGTGCCCGACCAGAGGGAGGGAGGTGTTCTGGCTGCTGAGGCACAGCCGGTGTCAGCCCTTCGGGGAACTGCCCGTGGATGCTTCGGGATGGGGGCTGCCAACTCAGAACCCCCGTTCCCTGTGGCTGCAGCCAGCCAGGGGGCTCCAGGGTCGGGCGCGCTTGCGGGCCTGGGGGGCTTCTTGCCTGTATGCAGGGCTTCTACGCACAAGGTGGCACCTCATCCCGGCCCAAGGGTGGTGGCAGGAACCCAGGAGGCGCTCGGGGACTCAGTAGGGCCCGCCCCTGGGACCAGGGGTCTGGCAGGCTCCGGGGGCAAATGGACTACGGAAGCCGAGAGGGGCCCGTCCGCGCCAAAACCCAAAACGCGCTGCGGCCTCCAGGACACAGGGGACACAAGTGGCTGGGTGGCTTGCAGTGCCCGACCAGAGGGAGGGAGGTTGTCTGGCTGCTGAGGCGCAGCCGGTGTCAGCCCTTCGGGGAAGTGCCCGTGGATGCTTCGGGAATGGGGGCTGCCAACTCAGAACCCCCGTTCCCTGTGGCTGCAGCCAGCCAGGAGGCTCCAGGGTCGGGCGCGCCCGCGGGCCTGGGGGGCTTCTTGCCTGTGTGCAGGGCTTCTACGCACAAGGTGGCACCTCATCCCGGCCCAAGGGTGGTGGCAGGAACCCAGGAGGCGCTCGGGGACTCAGCAGGGCCCGCCCCTGGGGCCAGGGGTCTGGCAGGCTCCGGGGGCAAATGGACTACGGAAGCCGAGAGGGGCCCGTCCGCGCCAAAACCCAAAACGCGCTGCGGCCTCCAGGGACACAGGGGACACAAGTGGCTGTGTGGCTTGCAGTGCCCGACCAGAGGGAGGGAGGTTGTCTGGCTGCTGAGGCGCAGCCGGTGTCAGCCCTTCGGGGAACTTCCCGTGGATGCTTCGGGAATGGGGGCTGCCTACTCAGAACCCCCGTTCCCTGTGGCTGCAGCCAGCCAGGGGGCTCCAGGGTTGGGCGCGCCCGCGGGCCTGGGGGGCATCTTGCCTGTGTGCAGGGCTTCTACGCACAAGGTGGCACCTCATCCCGGCCCAAGGGTGGTGGCAGGAACTCAGGAGGCGCTCGGGGACTCAGCAGGGCCCGCCCCTGGGGCCAGGGGTCTGGCAGGCTCCGCGGCAAATGGACTACGGAAGCCGAGAGGGGCCCGTCCGCGCCAAAACCCAAAATGCGCTGCGGCCTCCAGGGAGGGACACAGGGGACACAAGTGGCTGTGTGGCTTGCAGTGCCCGACCAGAGGGAGGGAGGTTGTCTGGCTGCTGAGGCGCAGCCGGTGTCAGCCCTTCGGGGAACTGCCCGTGGATGCTTCGGGAATGGGGGCTGCCAACTCAGAACCCCCGTTCCCTGTGGCTGCAGCCAGCCAGGGGGCTCCAGGGTCGGGCGCGCCCGCGGGCCTGGGGGGCTTCTTGCCTGTATGCAGGGCTTCTACGCACAAGGTGGCACCTCATCCCGGCCCAAGGGTGGTGGCAGGAACCCAGGAGGCGCTCGGGGACTCAGCAGGGCCCGCCCCTGGGGCCAGGGGTCTGGCAGGCTCCGCGGCAAATGGACTACGGAAGCCGAGAGGGGCCCGTCCGCGCCGAAACCCAAAACGCGCTGCGGCCTCCAGGGAGGGACACAGGGGACACAAGTGGCTGTGTGGCTTGCAGTGCCCGACCAGAGGGAGGGAGGTTGTCTGGCTGCTGAGGCGCAGCCGGTGTCAGCCCTTCGGGGAACTGCCCGTGGATGCTTCGGGAATGGGGGCTGCCAACTCAGAACCCCCGTTCCCTGTGGCTGCAGCCAGCCAGGGGCTCCAGGGTCGGGCGCGCCCGCGGGCCTGGGGGGCTTCTTGCCTGTGTGCAGGGCTTCTACGCACAAGGTGGCACCTCATCCCGGCCCAAGGGTGGTGGCAGGAACTCAGGAGGCGCTCGGGGACTCAGCAGGGCCCGCCCCTGGGGCCAGGGGTCTGGCAGGCTCCGGGGGCAAATGGACTACGGAAGCCGAGAGGGGCCCGTCCGCGCCAAAACCCAAAACGCGCTGCGGCCTCCAGGGAGGGACACAGGGGACACGAGTGGCTGTGTGGCTTGCAGTGCCCGACCAGAGGGAGGGAGGTTGTCTGGCTGCTGAGGCGCAGCTGGTGTCAGCCCTTCGGGGAACTGCCCGTGGATGCTTCGGGATGGGGGCTGCCAACTCAGAACCCCCGTTCCCTGTGGCTGCAGCCAGCCAGGGGGCTCCAGGGTCGGGCTCGCCCGTGGGCCTGGGGGGCTTCTTGCCTGTGTGCAGGGCTTCTACGCACAAGGTGGCACCTCATCCCGGCCCAAGGGTGGTGGCAGGAACCCAGGAGGCGCTCGGGGACTCAGCAGGGCCCGCCCCTGGGGCCAGGGGTCTGGCAGGCTCCGCGGCAAATGGACTACGGAAGCCGAGAGGGGCCCGTCCGTGCCAAAACCCAAAACGCACTGCGGCCTCCAGGGACACAGGGGACACAAGTGGCTGTGTGGCTTGCAGTGCCCAAACAGAGGGAGGGAGGTTGTCTGGCTGCTGAGGCGCAGCCGGTGTCAGCCCTTCGGGGAACTGCCCGTGGATGCTTCGGGAATGGGGGCTGCCAACTCAGAACCCCCGTTCCCTGTGGCTGCAGCCAGCCAGGGGGCTCCAGGGTTGGGCGCGCCCGCGGGCCTGGGGGGCATCTTGCCTGTGTGCAGGGCTTCTACGCACAAGGTGGCACCTCATCCCGGCCCAAGGGTGGTGGCAGGAACCCAGGAGGCGCTCGGGGACTCAGCAGGGCCCGCCCCTGGGGCCAGGGTTCTGGCAGGCTCCGGGGGCAAATGGACTACGGAAGCCGAGAGGGGCCCGTCCGCGCCAAAACCCAAAACGCGCTGCGGCCACCAGGGACACAGGGGACACGAGTGGCTGTGTGGCTTGCAGTGCCCGACCAGAGGGAGGGAGGTTGTCTGGCTGCTGAGGCGCAGCCAGTGTCAGCCCTTCGGGGAACTGCCCGTGGATGCTTCGGGATTGGGGGCTGCCAACTCAGAACCCCCGTTCCCTGTGGCTGCAGCCAGCCAGGGGGCTCCAGGGTCG
Source organism: Lepus europaeus (assembly GCF_033115175.1). Classification (NCBI taxonomy): domain Eukaryota; kingdom Metazoa; phylum Chordata; class Mammalia; order Lagomorpha; family Leporidae; genus Lepus; species Lepus europaeus. The sequence continues at coordinate 29,580 of NW_026909181.1, forward strand.
GGCTCGCCCGTGGGCCTGGGGGGCTTCTTGCCTGTGTGCAGGGCTTCTACGCACAAGGTGGCACCTCATCCCGGCCCAAGGGTGGTGGCAGGAACCCAGGAGGCGCTCGGGGACTCAGCAGGGCCCGCCCCTGGGGCCAGGGGTCTGGCAGGCTCCGCGGCAAATGGACTACGGAAGCCGAGAGGGGCCCGTCCGTGCCAAAACCCAAAATGCACTGCGGCCTCCAGGGACACAGCGGACACAAGTGGCTGTGTGGCTTGCAGTGCCCGACCAGAGGGAGGGAGGTTGTCTGGCTGCTGAGGCGCAGCCGGTGTCAGCCCTTCGGGGAACTGCCCGTGGATGCTTCGGGAATGGGGGCTGCCAACTCAGAACCCCCGTTCCCTGTGGCTGCAGCCAGCCAGGGGGCTCCAGGGTCGGGCGCGCCCGCGGGCCTGGGGGGCTTCTTGCCTGTATGCAGGGCTTCTACGCACAAGGTGGCACCTCATCCCGGCCCAAGGGTGGTGGCAGGAACCCAGGAGGCGCTCGGGAACTCAGCAGGGCCCGCCCCTGGGGCCAGGGGTCTGGCAGGCTCCGGGGGCAAATGGACTACGGAAGCTGAGAGGGGCCCGTCTGCGCCAAAACCCAAAACGCGCTGCGGCCTCCAGGGACACAGGGGACACAAGTGGCTGTGTGGCTTGCAGTGCCCGACCAGAGGGAGGGAGGTTGTCTGGCTGCTGAGGCGCAGCCGGTGTCAGCCCTTCGGGGAAGTGCCCGTGGATGCTTCGGGAATGGGGGCTGCCAACTCAGAACCCCCGTTCCCTGTGGCTGCAGCCAGCCAGGGGGCTCCAGGGTCGGGCGCGCCCGCGGGCCTGGGGGGCTTCTTGCCTGTGTGCAGGGCTTCTACACACAAGGTGGCACCTCATCCCGGCCCAAGGGTGGTGGCAGGAACCCAGGAGGTGCTCGGGGACTCAGCAGGGCCCGCCCCTGGGGCCAGGGGTCTGGCAGGCTCCGGGGGCAAATGGACTACGGAAGCCGAGAGGGGCCCGTCCGCGCCAAAACCCAAAACGCGCTGCGGCCTCCAGGGACACAGGGGACACAAGTGGCTGTGTGGCTTGCAGTGCCCGACCAGAGGGAGGGAGGTTGTCTGGCTGCTGAGGCGCAGCCGGTGTCAGCCCTTCGGGGAAGTGCCCGTGGATGCTTCGGGAATGGGGGCTGCCTACTCAGAACCCCCGTTCCCTGAGGCTGCAGCCAGCCAGGGGGCTCCAGGGTCGGGCTCGCCCGTGGGCCTGGGGGGCTTCTTGCCTGTGTGCAGGGCTTCTACGCACAAGGTGGCACCTCATCCCGGCCCAAGGGTGGTGGCAGGAACCCAGGAGGCGCTCGGGGACTCAGCAGGGCCCGCCCCTGGGGCCAGGGGTCTGGCAGGCTCCGCGGCAAATGGACTACGGAAGCCGAGAGGGGCCCGTCCGCGCCGAAACCCAAAACGCGCTGCGGCCTCCAGGGAGGGACACAGGGGACACAAGTGGCTGTGTGGCTTGCAGTGCCCGACCAGAGGGAGGGAGGTTGTCTGGCTGCTGAGGCGCAGCCGGTGTCAGCCCTTCGGGGAACTGCCCGTGGATGCTTCGGGAATGGGGGCTGCCAACTCAGAACCCCCGTTCCCTGTGGCTGCAGCCAGCCAGGGGCTCCAGGGTCGGGCGCGCCCGCGGGCCTGGGGGGCTTCTTGCCTGTGTGCAGGGCTTCTACGCACAAGGTGGCACCTCATCCCGGCCCAAGGGTGGTGGCAGGAACTCAGGAGGCGCTCGGGGACTCAGCAGGGCCCGCCCCTGGGGCCAGGGGTCTGGCAGGCTCCGGGGGCAAATGGACTACGGAAGCCGAGAGGGGCCCGTCCGCGCCAAAACCCAAAACGCGCTGCGGCCTCCAGGGAGGGACACAGGGGACACGAGTGGCTGTGTGGCTTGCAGTGCCCGACCAGAGGGAGGGAGGTTGTCTGGCTGCTGAGGCGCAGCTGGTGTCAGCCCTTCGGGGAACTGCCCGTGGATGCTTCGGGATTGGGGGCTGCCAACTCAGAACCCCCGTTCCCTGTGGCTGCAGCCAGCCAGGGGGCTCCAGGGTCGGGCTCGCCCGTGGGCCTGGGGGGCTTCTTGCCTGTGTGCAGGGCTTCTACGCACAAGGTGGCACCTCATCCCGGCCCAAGGGTGGTGGCAGGAACCCAGGAGGCGCTCGGGGACTCAGCAGGGCCCGCCCCTGGGGCCAGGGGTCTGGCAGGCTCCGCGGCAAATGGACTACGGAAGCCGAGAGGGGCCCGTCCGTGCCAAAACCCAAAACGCACTGCGGCCTCCAGGGACACAGGGGACACAAGTGGCTGTGTGGCTTGCAGTGCCCAAACAGAGGGAGGGAGGTTGTCTGGCTGCTGAGGCGCAGCCGGTGTCAGCCCTTCGGGGAACTGCCCGTGGATGCTTCGGGAATGGGGGCTGCCAACTCAGAACCCCCGTTCCCTGTGGCTGCAGCCAGCCAGGGGGCTCCAGGGTTGGGCGCGCCCGCGGGCCTGGGGGGCATCTTGCCTGTGTGCAGGGCTTCTACGCACAAGGTGGCACCTCATCCCGGCCCAAGGGTGGTGGCAGGAACCCAGGAGGCGCTCGGGGACTCAGCAGGGCCCGCCCCTGGGGCCAGGGTTCTGGCAGGCTCCGGGGGCAAATGGACTACGGAAGCCGAGAGGGGCCCGTCCGCGCCAAAACCCAAAACGCGCTGCGGCCACCAGGGACACAGGGGACACGAGTGGCTGTGTGGCTTGCAGTGCCCGACCAGAGGGAGGGAGGTTGTCTGGCTGCTGAGGCGCAGCCAGTGTCAGCCCTTCGGGGAACTGCCCGTGGATGCTTCGGGATTGGGGGCTGCCAACTCAGAACCCCCGTTCCCTGTGGCTGCAGCCAGCCAGGGGGCTCCAGGGTCGGGCTCGCCCGTGGGCCTGGGGGGCTTCTTGCCTGTGTGCAGGGCTTCTACGCACAAGGTGGCACCTCATCCCGGCCCAAGGGTGGTGGCAGGAACCCAGGAGGCGCTCGGGGACTCAGCAGGGCCCGCCCCTGGGGCCAGGGGTCTGGCAGGCTCCGCGGCAAATGGACTACGGAAGCCGAGAGGGGCCCGTCCGTGCCAAAACCCAAAATGCACTGCGGCCTCCAGGGACACAGCGGACACAAGTGGCTGTGTGGCTTGCAGTGCCCGACCAGAGGGAGGGAGGTTGTCTGGCTGCTGAGGCGCAGCCGGTGTCAGCCCTTCGGGGAACTGCCCGTGGATGCTTCGGGAATGGGGGCTGCCAACTCAGAACCCCCGTTCCCTGTGGCTGCAGCCAGCCAGGGGGCTCCAGGGTCGGGCGCGCCCGCGGGCCTGGGGGGCTTCTTGCCTGTATGCAGGGCTTCTACGCACAAGGTGGCACCTCATCCCGGCCCAAGGGTGGTGGCAGGAACCCAGGAGGCGCTCGGGAACTCAGCAGGGCCCGCCCCTGGGGCCAGGGGTCTGGCAGGCTCCGGGGGCAAATGGACTACGGAAGCTGAGAGGGGCCCGTCTGCGCCAAAACCCAAAACGCGCTGCGGCCTCCAGGGACACAGGGGACACAAGTGGCTGTGTGGCTTGCAGTGCCCGACCAGAGGGAGGGAGGTTGTCTGGCTGCTGAGGCGCAGCCGGTGTCAGCCCTTCGGGGAAGTGCCCGTGGATGCTTCGGGAATGGGGGCTGCCAACTCAGAACCCCCGTTCCCTGTGGCTGCAGCCAGCCAGGGGGCTCCAGGGTCGGGCGCGCCCGCGGGCCTGGGGGGCTTCTTGCCTGTGTGCAGGGCTTCTACACACAAGGTGGCACCTCATCCCGGCCCAAGGGTGGTGGCAGGAACCCAGGAGGTGCTCGGGGACTCAGCAGGGCCCGCCCCTGGGGCCAGGAGTCTGGCAGGCTCCGGGGGCAAATGGACTACGGAAGCCGAGAGGGGCCCGTCCGCGCCAAAACCCAAAACGCGCTGCGGCCTCCAGGGACACAGGGGACACAAGTGGCTCTGTGGCTTGCAGTGCCCGACCAGAGGGAGGGAGGTTGTCTGGCTGCTGAGGCGCAGCCGGTGTCAGCCCTTCGGGGAAGTGCCCGTGGATGCTTCGGGAATGGGGGCTGCCTACTCAGAACCCCCGTTCCCTGTGGCTGCAGCCAGCCAGGGGGCTCCAGGGTTGGGCGCGCCCGCGGGCCTGGGGGGCATCTTGCCTGTGTGCAGGGCTTCTACGCACAAGGTGGCACCTCATCCCGGCCCAAGGGTGGTGGCAGGAACCCAAGAGGCGCTCGGGGACTCAGCAGGGCCCGCCCCTGGGGCCAGGGTTCTGGCAGGCTCCGGGGGCAAATGGACTACGGAAGCCGAGAGGGGCCCGTCCGCGCCAAAACCCAAAACGCGCTGCGGCCTCCAGGGAGGGACACAGGGGACACGAGTGGCTGTGTGGCTTACAGTGCCCGACCAGAGGGAGGGAGGTTGTCTGGCTGCTGAGGCGCAGCCGGTGTCAGCCCTTCGGGGAACTGCCCGTGGATGCTTCGGGATTGGGGCTGCCAACTCAGAACCCCCGTTCCCTGAGGCTGCAGCCAGCCAGGGGGCTCCAGGGTCGGGCTCGCCCGTGGGCCTGGGGGGCTTCTTGCCTGTGTGCAGGGCTTCTACGCACAAGGTGGCACCTCATCCCGGCCCAAGGGTGGTGGCAGGAACCCAGGAGGCGCTCGGGGACTCAGCAGGGCCCGCCCCTGGGGCCAGGGGTCTGGCAGGCTCCGCGGCAAATGGACTACGGAAGCCAAGAGGGGCCCGTCCGTGCCAAAACCCAAAACACACTGCGGCCTCCAGGGACACAGGGGACACAAGTGGCTGTGTGGCTTGCAGTGCCCAACCAGAGGGAGGGAGGTTGTCTGGCTGCTGAGGCGCAGCCGGTGTCAGCCCTTCGGGGAACTGCCCGTGGATGCTTCGGGAATGGGGGCTGCCAACTCAGAACCCCCGTTCCCTGTGGCTGCAGCCAGCCAGGGGGCTCCAGGGTCGGGCGCGCCCGCGGGCCTGGGGGGCTTCTTGCCTGTACGCAGGGCTTCTACGCACAAGGTGGCACCTCATCCCGGCCCAACGGTGGTGGCAGGAACCCAGGAGGCGCTCGGGAACTCAGCAGGGCCCGCCCCTGGGGCCAGGGGTCTGGCAGGCTCCGGGGGCAAATGGACTACGGAAGCCGAGAGGGGCCCGTCCGCGCCAAAACCCAAAACGCGCTGCGGCCACCAGGGACACAGGGGACACGAGTGGCTGTGTGGCTTGCAGTGCCCGACCAGAGGGAGGGAGGTGTTCTGGCTGCTGAGGCACAGCCGGTGTCAGCCCTTCGGGGAACTGCCCGTGGATGCTTCGGGATGGGGGCTGCCAACTCAGAACCCCCGTTCCCTGTGGCTGCAGCCAGCCAGGGGGCTCCAGGGTCGGGCGCGCCCGCGGGCCTGGGGGGTTCTTGCCTGTATGCAGGGCTTCTACGCACAAGGTGGCACCTCATCCCGGCCCAAGGGTGGTGGCAGGAACGCAGGAGGCGCTCGGGGACTCAGTAGGGCCCGCCCCTGGGACCAGGGGTCTGGCAGGCTCCGGGGGCAAATGGACTACCGAAGCCGAGAGGGGCCCGTCCGCGCCAAAACCCAAAACGCGCTGCGGCCTCCAGGGACACAGGGGACACAAGTGGCTGTGTGGCTTGCAGTGCCCGACCAGAGGGAGGGAGGTTGTCTGGCTGCTGAGGCGCAGCCGGTGTCAGCCCTTCGGGGAAGTGCCCGTGGATGCTTCGGGAATGGGGGCTGCCAACTCAGAACCCCCGTTCCCTGTGGCTGCAGCCAGCCAGGGGGCTCCAGGGTCGGGCGCGCCCGCGGGCCTGGGGGGCTTCTTGCCTGTGTGCAGGGCTTCTACACACAAGGTGGCACCTCATCCCGGCCCAAGGGTGGTGGCAGGAACCCAGGAGGTGCTCGGGGACTCAGCAGGGCCCGCCCCTGGGGCCAGGGGTCTGGCAGGCTCCCGGGGCAAATGGACTACCGAAGCCGAGAGGGGCCCGTCCGCGCCAAAACCCAAAACGCGCTGCGGCCTCCAGGGACACAGGGGACACAAGTGGCTGTGTGGCTTGCAGTGCCCGAGCAGAGGGAGGGAGGTTGTCTGGCTGCTGAGGCGCAGCCGGTGTCAGCCCTTCGGGGAACTGCCCGTGGATGCTTCGGGAATGGGGGCTGCCTACTCAGAACCCCCGTTCCCTGTGGCTGCAGCCAGCCAGGGGGCTCCAGGGTTGGGCGCGCCCGCGGGCCTGGGGGGCATCTTGCCTGTGTGCAGGGCTTCTACGCACAAGGTGGCACCTCATCCCGGCCCAAGGGTGGTGGCAGGAACCCAGGAGGCGCTCGGGGACTCAGCAGGGCCCGCCCCTGGGGCCAGGGTTCTGGCAGGCTCCGGGGGCAAATGGACTACGGAAGCCGAGAGGGGCCCGTCCGCGCCAAAACCCAAAACGCGCTGCGGCCACCAGGGACACAGGGGACACGAGTGGCTGTGTGGCTTGCAGTGCCCGACCAGAGGGAGGGAGGTTGTCTGGCTGCTGAGGCGCAGCCAGTGTCAGCCCTTCGGGGAACTGCCCGTGGATGCTTCGGGATTGGGGGCTGCCAACTCAGAACCCCCGTTCCCTGTGGCTGCAGCCAGCCAGGGGGCTCCAGGGTCGGGCTCGCCCGTGGGCCTGGGGGGCTTCTTGCCTGTGTGCAGGGCTTCTACGCACAAGGTGGCACCTCATCCCGGCCCAAGGGTGGTGGCAGGAACCCAGGAGGCGCTCGGGGACTCAGCAGGGCCCGCCCCTGGGGCCAGGGGTCTGGCAGGCTCCGCGGCAAATGGACTACGGAAGCCGAGAGGGGCCCGTCCGTGCCAAAACCCAAAATGCACTGCGGCCTCCAGGGACACAGCGGACACAAGTGGCTGTGTGGCTTGCAGTGCCCGACCAGAGGGAGGGAGGTTGTCTGGCTGCTGAGGCGCAGCCGGTGTCAGCCCTTCGGGGAACTGCCCGTGGATGCTTCGGGAATGGGGGCTGCCAACTCAGAACCCCCGTTCCCTGTGGCTGCAGCCAGCCAGGGGGCTCCAGGGTCGGGCGCGCCCGCGGGCCTGGGGGGCTTCTTGCCTGTATGCAGGGCTTCTACGCACAAGGTGGCACCTCATCCCGGCCCAAGGGTGGTGGCAGGAACCCAGGAGGCGCTCGGGAACTCAGCAGGGCCCGCCCCTGGGGCCAGGGGTCTGGCAGGCTCCGGGGGCAAATGGACTACGGAAGCCGAGAGGGGCCCGTCCGCGCCAAAACCCAAAACGCGCTGCGGCCACCAGGGACACAGGGGACACGAGTGGCTGTGTGGCTTGCAGTGCCCGACCAGAGGGAGGGAGGTGTTCTGGCTGCTGAGGCACAGCCGGTGTCAGCCCTTCGGGGAACTGCCCGTGGATGCTTCGGGATGGGGGCTGCCAACTCAGAACCCCCGTTCCCTGTGGCTGCAGCCAGCCAGGGGGCTCCAGGGTCGGGCGCGCCCGCGGGCCTGGGGGGCTTCTTGCCTGTATGCAGGGCTTCTACGCACAAGGTGGCACCTCATCCCGGCCCAAGGGTGGTGGCAGGAACGCAGGAGGCGCTCGGGGACTCAGTAGGGCCCGCCCCTGGGACCAGGGGTCTGGCAGGCTCCGGGGGCAAATGGACTACGGAAGCCGAGAGGGGCCCGTCCGCGCCAAAACCCAAAACGCGCTGCGGCCTCCAGGGACACAGGGGACACAAGTGGCTGTGTGGCTTGCAGTGCCCGACCAGAGGGAGGGAGGTTGTCTGGCTGCTGAGGCGCAGCCGGTGTCAGCCCTTCGGGGAAGTGCCCGTGGATGCTTCGGGAATGGGGGCTGCCAACTCAGAACCCCCGTTCCCTGTGGCTGCAGCCAGCCAGGGGGCTCCAGGGTCGGGCGCGCCCGCGGGCCTGGGGGGCTTCTTGCCTGTGTGCAGGGCTTCTACACACAAGGTGGCACCTCATCCCGGCCCAAGGGTGGTGGCAGGAACCCAGGAGGTGCTCGGGGACTCAGCAGGGCCCGCCCCTGGGGCCAGGGGTCTGGCAGGCTCCGGGGGCAAATGGACTACGGAAGCCGAGAGGGGCCCGTCCGCGCCAAAACCCAAAACGCGCTGCGGCCTCCAGGGACACAGGGGACACAAGTGGCTCTGTGGCTTGCAGTGCCCGACCAGAGGGAGGGAGGTTGTCTGGCTGCTGAGGCGCAGCCGGTGTCAGCCCTTCGGGGAAGTGCCCGTGGATGCTTCGGGAATGGGGGCTGCCTACTCAGAACCCCCGTTCCCTGTGGCTGCAGCCAGCCAGGGGGCTCCAGGGTTGGGCGCGCCCGCGGGCCTGGGGGGCATCTTGCCTGTGTGCAGGGCTTCTACGCACAAGGTGGCACCTCATCCCGGCCCAAGGGTGGTGGCAGGAACCCAAGAGGCGCTCGGGGACTCAGCAGGGCCCGCCCCTGGGGCCAGGGTTCTGGCAGGCTCCGGGGGCAAATGGACTACGGAAGCCGAGAGGGGCCCGTCCGCGCCAAAACCCAAAACGCGCTGCGGCCTCCAGGGAGGGACACAGGGGACACGAGTGGCTGTGTGGCTTGCAGTGCCCGACCAGAGGGAGGGAGGTTGTCTGGCTGCTGAGGCGCAGCCGGTGTCAGCCCTTCGGGGAACTGCCCGTGGATGCTTCGGGATTGGGGGCTGCCAACTCAGAACCCCCGTTCCCTGTGGCTGCAGCCAGCCAGGGGGCTCCAGGGTCGGGCTCGCCCGTGGGCCTGGGGGGCTTCTTGCCTGTGTGCAGGGCTTCTACGCACAAGGTGGCACCTCATCCCGGCCCAAGGGTGGTGGCAGGAACCCAGGAGGCGCTCGGGGACTCAGCAGGGCCCGCCCCTGGGGCCAGGGGTCTGGCAGGCTCCGCGGCAAATGGACTACGGAAGCCAAGAGGGGCCCGTCCGTGCCAAAACCCAAAACACACTGCGGCCTCCAGGGACACAGGGGACACAAGTGGCTGTGTGGCTTGCAGTGCCCAACCAGAGGGAGGGAGGTTGTCTGGCTGCTGAGGCGCAGCCGGTGTCAGCCCTTCGGGGAACTGCCCGTGGATGCTTCGGGAATGGGGGCTGCCAACTCAGAACCCCCGTTCCCTGTGGCTGCAGCCAGCCAGGGGGCTCCAGGGTCGGGCGCGCCCGCGGGCCTGGGGGGCTTCTTGCCTGTACGCAGGGCTTCTACGCACAAGGTGGCACCTCATCCCGGCCCAAGGGTGGTGGCAGGAACCCAGGAGGCGCTCGGGAACTCAGCAGGGCCCGCCCCTGGGGCCAGGGGTCTGGCAGGCTCCGGGGGCAAATGGACTACGGAAGCCGAGAGGGGCCCGTCCGCGCCAAAACCCAAAACGCGCTGCGGCCACCAGGGACACCGGGGACACGAGTGGCTGTGTGGCTTGCAGTGCCCGACCAGAGGGAGGGAGGTGTTCTGGCTGCTGAGGCACAGCCGGTGTCAGCCCTTCGGGGAACTGCCCGTGGATGCTTCGGGATGGGGGCTGCCAACTCAGAACCCCCGTTCCCTGTGGCTGCAGCCAGCCAGGGGGCTCCAGGGTCGGGCGCGCCCGCGGGCCTGGGGGGCTTCTTGCCTGTGTGCAGGGCTTCTACGCACAAGGTGGCACCTCATCCCGGCCCAAGGGTGGTGGCAGGAACGCAGGAGGCGCTCGGGGACTCAGCAGGGCCTGCCCCCGGGGCCTGCCCGCAACACCTGATTGCCCGCGGGCGTGTCCGTCCACCCTCAAAAAGTTCTGCTGGGACAGCCCTGACCGAGCTCCGAGCTCCTCGCCCTTGGACCGCCCCAGTGGGCTTCAGGAGTGGGTGTGTGCCAGCAGCAGCCCTCCCCACTCACCCACCGTGCGTCGGCCCCGCCCGACAAGCCCCTAGGGCCGGCGGGGCTTCCCGGTGGACCTATTTGCAACGCCGGGAAGCGCGGGGCAGTCCGTGTGTGCGGCCTGGGGACACCCGCAGGTGTGTGTGCTCCCCCGTGGCCGGCTGCTGCGGCTAGCCAGCACCTGGGGGCTGTTGGTAGCACCCCTGGGCAGCCTCCTAGAGCCAGGGGTCTGGCAGGCTCTGGGGGCAAATGGACTACGGAAGCCGAGAGGGGCCCGTCCGCGCCAAAACCCAAAACGCGCAGCGGCCTCCAGGGAGGGACACAGGGGACACAAGTGGCTGGGTGGCTTGCAGTGCCCGACCAGAGGGAGGGAGGTTGGCTGGCTGCTGGCGCGGCAGGTGTCAGCCCTTCGGGAAGTGCCCGTGGATGCTTCGGGAATGGGGCCTGCCAACTCAGAACCCCCGTTCCCTGTGGCTGCAGCCGGCCAGGGGGCTCCAGGGTCGGGTGCGCCGCGGGCCTAGGGGGCTTCTTGCCTGTGTGCAGGGCTTCTACGCACAAGGTGGCACCTCATCCCGGCCCAAGGGTGGTGGCAGGAACCCAGGTGGCGCTCGGGGACTCAGCAGGGCCTGCCCCCGGGGCCTGCCCGCAACACCTGATTGCCCGCGGGCGTGTCCGTCCACCCTCAAAAAGTTCTGCTGGGACAGCCCTGACCGAGCTCCGAGCTCCTCGCCCTTGGACCGCCCCAGTGGGCTTCAGGAGTGGGTGTGTGCCAGCAGCAGCCCTCCCCAGTCAACCACCGTGCGTCGGCCCCGCCCGACAAGCCCCTAGGGCGGGCGGGGCTTCCCGGGGGACCTATTTGCAACGCCGGGAAGCGCGGGGCAGTTCGTGTGTGCGGCCCGGGGACACCCGCAGGTGTGTGTGCTCCCCCCGTGGCCGGCCGAGGCGGCTAGCCAGCACCTGGGGGCTGTTGGCAGCGCCCCTGGGCAGCCTCCTAGAGCCAGGGGTCTGGCAGGCTCCGGGGGCAAATGGACTACGGAAGCTGAAAGGGGCCCGTCCGCGCCAAAACCCAAAACGCGCTGCGGCCTCCAGGGAGGGACACAGGGGACACAACTGGCTGCGTGGCTTGCAGTGCCCGACCAGAGGAAGGGAGGTTGGCTGGCTGCTGAGGCGCAGCAGGTGTCAGCCCTTCGGGAAGTGCCCGTGGATGCTTCGGGAATGGGGCCCGCCAACTCAGAACCCCCGTTCCCTGTGGCTGCATCCGGCCAGGGGGCTCCAGGGACGGGTGCGCCGCGGGCCTGGGGGGCTTCTTGCCTGTGTGCAGGGCTTCTACGCACAAGGTGGCACCTCATCCCGGCCCAAGGGTGGTGGCAGGAACCCAGGTGGCGCTCGGGGACTCAGCAGGGCCTGCCCCCAGGGCCTGCCCGCAACACCTGATTGCCCGCGGGCGTGTCCGTCCACCCTCAAAAAGTTCTGCTGGGACAGCCCTGACCGAGCTCCGAGCTCCTCGCCCTTGGACCGCCCCAGTGGGCTTCAGGAGTGGGTGTGTGCCAGCAGCAGCCCTCCCCAGTCAACCACCTTGTGTCGGCCCCACCCGACAAACCCCTAGGGAGGGCGGGGCTTCCCGGGGGGCCTATTTGCAACGCCGGGAAGCGCGGGGCAGTTCGTGTGTGCGGCCCGGGGACACCTGCAGGTGTGTGTGCTCCCCCGTGGCCGGCTGCTGCGGCTATCCAGCACCTGGGGGCTGTTGGCAGCGCCCCTGGGCAGCCTCCTAGAGCCAGGGGTCTGGCAGGCTCCGGGGGCAAATGGACTACGGAAGCCGAGAGGGGCCCGTCCGCGCCAAAACCCAAAACGCGCTGGGGCCTCCAGGGAGGGACACAGGGGACACAAGTGGCTGTGTGGCTTGCAGTGCCCGACCAGAGGGAGGGAGGTTGGCTGGCTGCTGAGGCGCAGCAGGTGTCAGCCCTTCGGGAAGTGTCCGTGGATGCTTCGGGAATGGGGCCCGCCAACTCAGAACCCCCGTTCCCTGTGGCTGCATCCGGCCAGGGGGCTCCAGGGTCGGGTGCGCCGCGGGCCTGGGGGGCTTCTTGCCTGTGTGCAGGGCTTCTACGCACAAGGTGGCACCTCATCCCGGCCCAAGGGTGGTGGCAGGAACCCAGGTGGCGCTCGGGGACTCAGCAGGGCCTGCCCCCGGGGCCTGCCCGCAACACCTGATTGCCCGCGGGCGTGTCCGTCCACCCTCAAAAAGTTCTGCTGGGACAGCCCTGACCGAGCTCCGAGCTCCTCGCCCTTGGACCGCCCCAGTGGGCTTCAGGAGTGGGTGTGTGCCAGCAGCAGCCCTCCCCACTCACCCACCGTGCGTCGGCCCCGCCCGACAAGCCCCTAGGGCCGGCGGGGCTTCCCGGTGGACCTATTTGCAACGCCGGGAAGCGCGGGGCAATCCGTGTGTGTGGCCTGGGGACACCCGCAGGTGTGTGTGCTCCCCCGTGGCCGGCTGCTGCGGCTAGCCAGCACCTGGGGGCTGTTGGCAGCACCCCTGGGCAGCCTCCTAGAGCCAGGGATCTGGCAGGCTCCGGGGGCAAATGGACTACGGAAGCCGAGAGGGGCCCGTCCGCGCCAAAACCCAAAACGCGCTGCGGCCTCCAGGGAGGGACATAGGGGACACAAGTGGCTGTTTGGCGTGCAGTGCCCGACCAGAGGGAGGGAGGTTGGCTGGCTGCCTAGGCGCAGCAGGTGTCAGCCCTTCGGGAAGTGCCCGTGGATGCTTCGGGAATGGGGTCTGCCAACAAAGAACCCCCGTTCCCTGTGGCTGCAGCCGGCCAGGGGGCTCCAGGGTCGGGTGCGCCGCGGGCCTGGGGGGCTTCTTGCCTGTGTGCAGGGCTTCTACGCACAAGGTGGCACCTCATTCCGGCCCAAGGGTGGTGGCAGGAACCCAGGTGGCACTCGGGGACTCAGCAGGGCCTGCCCCGGGGCCTGCCCGCAACACCTGATTGCCTGCGGGCGTGTCCGTCCACCCTCAAAAAGTTCTGCTGGGACAGCCCTGACCGAGCTCCGAGCTCCTCGCCCTTGGACCGCCCCAGTGGGCTTCAGGAGTGGGTGTGTGCCAGCAGCAGCCCTCCGCACTCACCCACCGTGCGTCGGCCCCGCCCGACAAGCCCCTAGGGCGGGCGGGGCTTCCCGGGGGGCCTATTTGCAACGCCGGGAAGCGCGGGGCAGTTCGTGTGTGCGGCCCGGGGACACCCGCAGGTGTGTGTGCTCCCCCCGTGGCCGGCTGCTGCGGCTAGCCAGCACCTGGGGGCTGTTGGCAGCGCCCCTGGGCAGCCTCCTAGAGCCAGGTGTCTGGCAGGCTCCGGGGGCAAATGGACTAGGGAAGCCGAGAGGGGCCCGTCCGCGCCAAAACCCAAAACGCGCTGCGGCCTCCAGGGAGGGACACAGGGGACACAAGTGGCTGTGTGGCTTGCAGTGCCCGACCAGAGGGAGGGAGGTTGGCTGCCTGCTGAGGCGCAGCAGGTGTCAGCCCTTCGGGAAGTGTCCGTGGATGCTTCGGGAATGGGGCCTGCCAACTCAGAACCCCCGTTCCCTGTGGCTGCAGCCGGCCAGGGGGCTCCAGGGTCGGGTGCGCCGCGGGCCTGGGGGGCTTCTTGCCTGTGTGCAGGGCTTCTACGCACAAGGTGGCACCTCATCCCGGCCCAAGGGTGGTGGCAGGAACCCAGGTGGCGCTCGGGGACTCAGCAGGGCCTGCCCCCGGGGCCTGCCCGCAACACCTGATTGCCCCCGGGCGTGTCCGTCCACCCTCAAAAAGTTCTGCTGGGACAGCCCTGACCGAGCTCCGAGCTCCTCGCCCTTGGACCGCCCCAGTGGGCTTCAGGAGTGGGTGTGTGCCAGCAGCAGCCCTCCCCAGTCAACCACCATGCGTCGGCCCCACCCGAGAAGCCCCTAGGGCGGGCGGAGCTTCCCGGGGGGCCTATTTGCAACGCCGGGAAGCACGGGGCAGTTCGTGTGTGCGGCCCGGGGACACCCGCAGGTGTGTGTGCTCCCCCCGTGGCCGGCCGAGGCGGCTAGCCAGCACCTGGGGGCTGTTGGCAGCGCCCCTGGGCAGCCTCCTAGAGCCAGGGGTCTGGCAGGCTCCGGGGGCAAATGGACTACTGAAGCCGAGAGGGGCCCGTCCGCGCCAAATCCCAAAACGCGCTGCGGCCTCCAGGGAGGGACACAGGGGACACAAGTGGCTGGGTGCCTTGCAGTGCCCGACCAGAGGGAGGGAGGTTGGCTGGCTGCTGAGGCGCAGCAGGTGTCAGCCCTTCAGGAAGTGCCCGTGGATGCTTCGGGAATGGGGCCTGCCAACAAAGAACCCCCGTTCCCTGTGGCTGCAGCCGGCCAGGGGGCTCCAGGGTCGGGTGCGCCGCGGGCCTGGGGGGCTTCTTGCCTGTGTGCAGGGCTTCTACGCACAAGGTGGCACCTCATTCCGGCCCAAGGGTGGTGGCAGGAACCCAGGTGGCCCTCGGGGACTCAGCAGGGCCTGGCCCCGGGGCCTGCCCGCAACACCTGATTGCCCGCGGGCGTGTCCGTCCACCCTCAAAAAGTTCTGCTGGGACAGCCCTGACCGAGCTCCGAGCTCCTTGCTCTTGGACCGCCCCATTGGGCTTCAGGAGTGGGTGTGTGGCAGCAGCAGCCCTCCCCAGTCAACCACCGTGCATCGGCCCCACCCGACAAGCCCCTAGGGCGGGCGGGGCTTCCCGGGGGGCCTATTTGCAACGCCGGGAAGCGCGGGGCAGTTCGTGTGTGCGGCCCGGGGACACCCGCAGGTGTGTGTGCTCCCCCCGTGGCCGGCCGAGGCGGCTAGCCAGCACCTGGGGGCTGTTGGCAGCGCCCCTGGGCAGCCTCCTAGAGCCAGGGGTCTGGCAGGCTCCGGGGGCAAATGGACTACGGAAGCCGAGAGGGGCCCGTCCGCGCCAAAACCCAAAACGCGCTGCGGCCTCCAGGGAGGGACACAGGGGACACGAGTGGCTGTGTGGCTTGCAGTGCCCGACCAGAGGGAGGGAGGTTGTCTGGCTGCTGAGGCGCAGCCGGTGTCAGCCTTTCGGGGAACTGCCCGTGGATGCTTCGGGATTGGGGGCTGCCAACTCAGAACCCCCGTTCCCTGTGGCTGCAGCCAGCCAGGGGGCTCCAGGGTCGGGCTCGCCCGTGGGCCTGGGGGGCTTCTTGCCTGTGTGCAGGGCTTCTACGCACAAGGTGGCACCTCATCCCGGCCCAAGGGTGGTGGCAGGAACCCAGGAGGCGCTCGGGGACTCAGCAGGGCCCGCCCCTGGGGCCAGGGGTCTGGCAGGCTCCGCGGCAAATGGACTACGGAAGCCGAGAGGGGCCCGTCCGTGCCAAAACCCAAAACACACTGCGGCCTCCAGGGACACAGGGGACACAAGTGGCTGTGTGGCTTGCAGTGCCCAACCAGAGGGAGGGAGGTTGTCTGGCTGCTGAGGCGCAGCCGGTGTCAGCCCTTCGGGGAACTGCCCGTGGATGCTTCGGGAATGGTGGCTGCCAACTCAGAACCCCCGTTCCCTGTGGCTGCAGCCAGCCAGGGGGCTCCAGGGTCGGGCGCGCCCGCGGGCCTGGGGGGCTTCTTGCCTGTACGCAGGGCTTCTACGCACAAGGTGGCACCTCATCCCGGCCCAAGGGTGGTGGCAGGAACCCAGGAGGCGCTCGGGAACTCAGCAGGGCCTGCCCCCGGGGCCTGCGCGCAACTCCTGATTGCCCGCGGGCGTGTCCGTCCACCCTCAAAAAGTTCTGCTGGGACAGCCCTGACCGAGCTCCGAGCTCCTCGCCCTTGGACCGCCCCAGTGGGCTTCAGGAGTGGGTGTGTGCCAGCAGCAGCCCTCCCCACTCACCCACCGTGCGTCGGCCCCGCCCTACAAGCCCCTAGGTCCGGCGGGGCTTCCCGGTGGACCTATTTGCAACGCCGGGAAGCGCGGGGCAGTCCGTGTGTGCGGCCTGGGGACACCCGCAGGTGTGTGTGCTCCCCCGTGGCCGGCTGCTGCGGCTAGCCAGCACCTGGGGGCTGTTGGTAGCACCCCTGGGCAGCCTCCTAGAGCCAGGGGTCTGGCAGGCTCCGGGGGCAAATGGACTACGGAAGCCGAGTGGGGCCCGTCCGCGCCAAAACCCAAAACGCGCTGCGGCCACCAGGGACACAGGGGACACGAGTGGCTGTGTGGCTTGCAGTGCCCGACCAGAGGGAGGGAGGTTGTCTGGCTGCTGAGGCGCAGCCGGTGTCAGCCCTTCGGGGAACTGCCCGTGGATGCTTCGGGATTGGGGGCTGCCAACTCAGAACCCCCGTTCCCTGTGGCTGCAGCCAGCCAGGGGGCTCCAGGGTCGGGCTCGCCCGTGGGCCTGGGGGGCTTCTTGCCTGTGTGCAGGGCTTCTACGCACAAGGTGGCACCTCATCCCGGCCCAAGGGTGGTGGCAGGAACCCAGGAGGCGCTCGGGGACTCAGCAGGGCCCGCCCCTGGGGCCAGGGGTCTGGCAGGCTCCGCGGCAAATGGACTACGGAAGCCGAGAGGGGCCCGTCCGTGCCAAAACCCAAAACGCACTGCGGCCTCCAGGGACACAGGGGACACAAGTGGCTGTGTGGCTTGCAGTGCCCAACCAGAGGGAGGGAGGTTGTCTGGCTGCTGAGGCGCAGCCGGTGTCAGCCCTTCGGGGAACTGCCCGTGGATGCTTCGGGAATGGGGGCTGCCAACTCAGAACCCCCGTTCCCTGTGGCTGCAGCCAGCCAGGGGGCTCCAGGGTCGGGCGCGCCCGCGGGCCTGGGGGGCTTCTTGCCTGTATGCAGGGCTTCTACGCACAAGGTGGCACCTCATCCCGGCCCAAGGGTGGTGGCAGGAACCCAGGAGGCGCTCGGGGACTCAGCAGGGCCCGCCCCTGGGGCCAGGGGTCTGGCAGGCTCCGGGGGCAAATGGACTACGGAAGCCGAGAGGGGCCCGTCCGCGCCAAAACCCAAAACGCGCTGCAGCCTCCAGGGACACAGGGGACACAAGTGGCTGTGTGGCTTGCAGTGCCCGACCAGAGGGAGGGAGGTTGGCTGGCTGCTGAGGCGCAGCAGGTGTCAGCCCTTCGGGAAGTGCCCGTGGATGCTTCGGGAATGGGGCCCGCCAACTCAGAACCCCTGTTCCCTGTGGCTGCATCCGGCCAGGGGGCTCCAGGGTCGGGTGCGCCGCGGGCCTGGGGGGCTTCTTGCCTGTGTGCAGGGCTTCTACGCACAAGGTGGCACCTCATCCCGGCCCAAGGGTGGTGGCAGGAACCCAGGTGGCGCTCGGGGACTCAGCAGGGCCTGCCCCCGGGGCCTGCCCGCAACACCTGATTGCCTGCGGGCGTGTCCGTCCACCCTCAAAAAGTTCTGCTGGGACAGCCCTGACCGAGCTCCGAGCTCCTCGCCCTTGGACCGCCCCAGTGGGTTTCAGGAGTGGGTGTGTGCCAGCAGCAGCCCTCCCCACTCACCCACCGTGCGTCGGCCCCACCCGACAAGCCCCTAGGGCGGGCGGGGCTTCTCGGGGGGCATATTTGCAACGCCGGGAAGCACGGGGCAGTCCGTGTATGCGGCCCGGGGACACCCGCAGGTGTGTGTGCTCCCACGTGTCCGGCTGCTGCGGCTAGCCAGCACCTGGGGGCTGTTGGCAGCACCCCTGGGCAGCCTCCTAGAGCCAGGGGTCTGGCAGGCTCCGGGGGCAAATGGACTACGGAAGCCGAGAGGGGCCCGTCCGCGCCAAAACCCAAAACGCGCTGCGGCCTCCAGGGAGGGACACAGGGGACACAAGTGGCTGGGTGGCTTGCAGTGCCCGACCAGAGGGAGGGAGGTTGGCTGGCTGCTGAGGCGCAGCAGGTGTCAGCCCTTCGGGAAGTGCCCGTGGATGCTTCGGGAATGGGGCCTGCCAACAAAGAACCCCCGTTCCCTGTGGCTGCATCCGGCCAGGGGGCTCCAGGGTCGGGTGCGCCGCGGGCCTTGGGGGCTTCTTGCCTGTGTGCAGGGCTTCTACGCACAAGGTGGCACCTCATCCCGGCCCAAGGGTGGTGGCAGGAACCCAGGTGGCGCTCGGGGACTCAGCAGGGCCTGCCCCCGGGGCCTGCCCGCAACACCTGATTGCCCGCGGGCGTGTCCGTCCACCCTCAAAAAGTTCTGCTGGGACAGCCCTGACCGAGCTCCGAGCTCCTCGCCTTTGGACCGCCCCAGTGGGTTTCAGGAGTGGGTGTGTGCCAGCAGCAGCCCCCCCCCAGTCAACCACCTTGTGTCGGCCCCACCCGACAAGCCCCTAGGGCGGGCGGGGCTTCCCGGGGGGCCTATTTGCAACGCCAGGAAGTGCGGGGCAGTTCGTGTGTGCGGCCCGGGGACACCCGCAGGTGTGTGTGCTCCCCCCGTGGCCGGCTGCTGCGGCTAGCCAGCACCTGGGGGCTGTTGGCAGCGCCCCTGGGCAGCCTCCTAGAGCCAGGTGTCTGGCAGGCTCCGGGGGCAAATGGACTACGGAAGCCGAGAGGGGCCCGTCCGCGCCAAAACCCAAAACGCGCTGCGGCCTCCAGGGAGGGACACAGGGGACACAAGTGGCTGTGTGGCTTGCAGTGCCCGACCAGAGGGAGGGAGGTTGGCTGCCTGCTGAGGCGCAGCAGGTGTCAGCCCTTCGGGAAGTGTCCGTGGATGCTTCGGGAATGGGGCCTGCCAACTCAGAACCCCCGTTCCCTGTGGCTGCAGCCGGCCAGGGGGCTCCAGGGTCGGGTGCGCTGCGGGCCTGGGGGGCTTCTTGCCTGTGTGCAGGGCTTCTACGCACAAGGTGGCACCTCATCCCGGCCCAAGGGTGGTGGCAGGAACCCAGGTGGCGCTCGGGGACTCAGCAGGGCCTGCCCCCGGGGCCTGCCCGCAACACCTGATTGCCCGCGGGCGTGTCCGTCCACCCTCAAAAAGTTCTGCTGGGACAGCCCTGACCGAGCTCCGAGCTCCTCGCCCTTGGACCGCCCCAGTGGGCTTCAGGAGTGGGTGTGTGCCAGCAGCAGCCCTCCCCAGTCAACCACCATGCGTCGGCCCCACCCCAGAAGCCCCTAGGGCGGGCGGAGCTTCCCGGGGGGCCTATTTGCAACGCCGGGAAGCACGGGGCAGTTCGTGTGTGCGGCCCGGGGACACCCGCAGGTGTGTGTGCTCCCCCCGTGGCCGGCCGAGGCGGCTAGCCAGCACCTGGGGGCTGTTGGCAGCGCCCCTGGGCAGCCTCCTAGAGCCAGGGGTCTGGCAGGCTCCGGGGGCAAATGGACTACTGAAGCCGAGAGGGGCCCGTCCGCGCCAAATCCCAAAACGCGCTGCGGCCTCCAGGGAGGGACACAGGGGACACAAGTGGCTGGGTGCCTTGCAGTGCCCGACCAGAGGGAGGGAGGTTGGCTGGCTGCTGAGGCGCAGCAGGTGTCAGCCCTTCAGGAAGTGCCCGTGGATGCTTCGGGAATGGGGCCTGCCAACAAAGAACCCCCGTTCCCTGTGGCTGCAGCCGGCCAGGGGGCTCCAGGGTCGGGTGCGCCGCGGGCCTGGGGGGCTTCTTGCCTGTGTGCAGGGCTTCTACGCACAAGGTGGCACCTCATTCCGGCCCAACGGTGGTGGCAGGAACCCAGGTGGCCCTCGGGGACTCAGCAGGGCCTGGCCCCGGGGCCTGCCCGCAACACCTGATTGCCCGCGGGCGTGTCCGTCCACCCTCAAAAAGTTCTGCTGGGACAGCCCTGACCGAGCTCCGAGCTCCTTGCTCTTGGACCGCCCCATTGGGCTTCAGGAGTGGGTGTGTGGCAGCAGCAGCCCTCCCCAGTCAACCACCATGCATCGGCCCCACCCGACAAGCCCCTAGGGCGGGCGGGGCTTCCCGGGGGGCCTATTTGCAACGCCGGGAAGCGCGGGCAGTTCGTGTGTGCGGCCCGGGGACACCCGCAGGTGTGTGTGCTCCCCCCGTGGCCGGCCGAGGCGGCTAGCCAGCACCTGGGGGCTGTTGGCAGCGCCCCTGGGCAGCCTCCTAGAGCCAGGGGTCTGGCAGGCTCCGGGGGCAAATGGACTACGGAAGCCGAGAGGGGCCCGTCCGCGCCAAAACCCAAAACGCGCTGCGGCCTCCAGGGAGGGACACAGGGGACACGAGTGGCTGTGTGGCTTGCAGTGCCCGACCAGAGGGAGGGAGGTTGTCTGGCTGCTGAGGCGCAGCCGGTGTCAGCCCTTCGGGGAACTGCCCGTGGATGCTTCGGGAATGGGGGCTGCCAACTCAGAACCCCCGTTCCCTGTGGCTGCAGCCAGCCAGGGGGCTCCAGGGTCGGGCGCGCCCGCGGGCCTGGGGGGCTTCTTGCCTGTATGCAGGGCTTCTACGCACAAGGTGGCACCTCATCCCGGCCCAAGGGTGGTGGCAGGAACCCAGGAGGCGCTCGGGGACTCAGCAGGGCCCGCCCCTGGGGCCAGGGGTCTGGCAGGCTCCGGGGGCAAATGGACTACGGAAGCCGAGAGGGGCCCGTCCGCGCCAAAACCCAAAACGCGCTGCGGCCTCCAGGGACACAGGGGACACAAGTGGCTGTGTGGCTTGCAGTGCCCGACCAGAGGGAGGGAGGTTGGCTGGCTGCTGAGGCGCAGCAGGTGTCAGCCCTTCGGGAAGTGCCCGTGGATGCTTCGGGAATGGGGCCCGCCAACTCAGAACCCCTGTTCCCTGTGGCTGCATCCGGCCAGGGGGCTCCAGGGTCGGGTGCGCCGCGGGCCTGGGGGGCTTCTTGCCTGTGTGCAGGGCTTCTACGCACAAGGTGGCACCTCATCCCGGCCCAAGGGTGGTGGCAGGAACCCAGGTGGCGCTCGGGGACTCAGCAGGGCCTGCCCCCGGGGCCTGCCCGCAACACCTGATTGCCTGCGGGCGTGTCCGTCCACCCTCAAAAAGTTCTGCTGGGACAGCCCTGACCGAGCTCCGAGCTCCTCGCCCTTGGACCGCCCCAGTGGGTTTCAGGAGTGGGTGTGTGCCAGCAGCAGCCCTCCCCACTCACCCACCGTGCGTCGGCCCCACCCGACAAGCCCCTAGGGCGGGCGGGGCTTCTCGGGGGGCATATTTGCAACGCCGGGAAGCACGGGGCAGTCCGTGTATGCGGCCCGGGGACACCCGCAGGTGTGTGTGCTCCCACGTGTCCGGCTGCTGCGGCTAGCCAGCACCTGGGGGCTGTTGGCAGCACCCCTGGGCAGCCTCCTAGAGCCAGGGGTCTGGCAGGCTCCGGGGGCAAATGGACTACGGAAGCCGAGAGGGGCCCGTCCGCGCCAAAACCCAAAACGCGCTGCGGCCTCCAGGGAGGGACACAGGGGACACAAGTGGCTGGGTGGCTTGCAGTGCCCGACCAGAGGGAGGGAGGTTGGCTGGCTGCTGAGGCGCAGCAGGTGTCAGCCCTTCGGGAAGTGCCCGTGGATGCTTCGGGAATGGGGCCTGCCAACAAAGAACCCCCGTTCCCTGTGGCTGCATCCGGCCAGGGGGCTCCAGGGTCGGGTGCGCCGCGGGCCTTGGGGGCTTCTTGCCTGTGTGCAGGGCTTCTACGCACAAGGTGGCACCTCATCCCGGCCCAAGGGTGGTGGCAGGAACCCAGGTGGCGCTCGGGGACTCAGCAGGGCCTGCCCCCGGGGCCTGCCCGCAACACCTGATTGCCCGCGGGCGTGTCCGTCCACCCTCAAAAAGTTCTGCTGGGACAGCCCTGACCGAGCTCCGAGCTCCTCGCCTTTGGACCGCCCCAGTGGGTTTCAGGAGTGGGTGTGTGCCAGCAGCAGCCCCCCCCCAGTCAACCACCTTGTGTCGGCCCCACCCGACAAGCCCCTAGGGCGGGCGGGGCTTCCCGGGGGGCCTATTTGCAACGCCAGGAAGTGCGGGGCAGTTCGTGTGTGCGGCCCGGGGACACCCGCAGGTGTGTGTGCTCCCCCCGTGGCCGGCTGCTGCGGCTAGCCAGCACCTGGGGGCTGTTGGCAGCGCCCCTGGGCAGCCTCCTAGAGCCAGGTGTCTGGCAGGCTCCGGGGGCAAATGGACTAGGGAAGCCGAGAGGGGCCCGTCCGCGCCAAAACCCAAAACGCGCTGCGGCCTCCAGGGAGGGACACAGGGGACACAAGTGGCTGTGTGGCTTGCAGTGCCCGACCAGAGGGAGGGAGGTTGGCTGCCTGCTGAGGCGCAGCAGGTGTCAGCCCTTCGGGAAGTGTCCGTGGATGCTTCGGGAATGGGGCCTGCCAACTCAGAACCCCCGTTCCCTGTGGCTGCAGCCGGCCAGGGGGCTCCAGGGTCGGGTGCGCTGCGGGCCTGGGGGGCTTCTTGCCTGTGTGCAGGGCTTCTACGCACAAGGTGGCACCTCATCCCGGCCCAAGGGTGGTGGCAGGAACCCAGGTGGCGCTCGGGGACTCAGCAGGGCCTGCCCCCGGGGCCTGCCCGCAACACCTGATTGCCCGCGGGCGTGTCCGTCCACCCTCAAAAAGTTCTGCTGGGACAGCCCTGACCGAGCTCCGAGCTCCTCGCCCTTGGACCGCCCCAGTGGGCTTCAGGAGTGGGTGTGTGCCAGCAGCAGCCCTCCCCAGTCAACCACCATGCGTCGGCCCCACCCCAGAAGCCCCTAGGGCGGGCGGAGCTTCCCGGGGGGCCTATTTGCAACGCCGGGAAGCACGGGGCAGTTCGTGTGTGCGGCCCGGGGACACCCGCAGGTGTGTGTGCTCCCCCCGTGGCCGGCCGAGGCGGCTAGCCAGCACCTGGGGGCTGTTGGCAGCGCCCCTGGGCAGCCTCCTAGAGCCAGGGGTCTGGCAGGCTCCGGGGGCAAATGGACTACTGAAGCCGAGAGGGGCCCGTCCGCGCCAAATCCCAAAACGCGCTGCGGCCTCCAGGGAGGGACACAGGGGACACAAGTGGCTGGGTGCCTTGCAGTGCCCGACCAGAGGGAGGGAGGTTGGCTGGCTGCTGAGGCGCAGCAGGTGTCAGCCCTTCAGGAAGTGCCCGTGGATGCTTCGGGAATGGGGCCTGCCAACAAAGAACCCCCGTTCCCTGTGGCTGCAGCCGGCCAGGGGGCTCCAGGGTCGGGTGCGCCGCGGGCCTGGGGGGCTTCTTGCCTGTGTGCAGGGCTTCTACGCACAAGGTGGCACCTCATTCCGGCCCAACGGTGGTGGCAGGAACCCAGGTGGCCCTCGGGGACTCAGCAGGGCCTGGCCCCGGGGCCTGCCCGCAACACCTGATTGCCCGCGGGCGTGTCCGTCCACCCTCAAAAAGTTCTGCTGGGACAGCCCTGACCGAGCTCCGAGCTCCTTGCTCTTGGACCGCCCCATTGGGCTTCAGGAGTGGGTGTGTGGCAGCAGCAGCCCTCCCCAGTCAACCACCATGCATCGGCCCCACCCGACAAGCCCCTAGGGCGGGCGGGGCTTCCCGGGGGGCCTATTTGCAACGCCGGGAAGCGCGGGCAGTTCGTGTGTGCGGCCCGGGGACACCCGCAGGTGTGTGTGCTCCCCCCGTGGCCGGCCGAGGCGGCTAGCCAGCACCTGGGGGCTGTTGGCAGCGCCCCTGGGCAGCCTCCTAGAGCCAGGGGTCTGGCAGGCTCCGGGGGCAAATGGACTACGGAAGCCGAGAGGGGCCCGTCCGCGCCAAAACCCAAAACGCGCTGCGGCCTCCAGGGAGGGACACAGGGGACACGAGTGGCTGTGTGGCTTGCAGTGCCCGACCAGAGGGAGGGAGGTTGTCTGGCTGCTGAGGCGCAGCCGGTGTCAGCCCTTCGGGGAACTGCCCGTGGATGCTTCGGGAATGGGGGCTGCCAACTCAGAACCCCCGTTCCCTGTGGCTGCAGCCAGCCAGGGGGCTCCAGGGTCGGGCGCGCCCGCGGGCCTGGGGGGCTTCTTGCCTGTATGCAGGGCTTCTACGCACAAGGTGGCACCTCATCCCGGCCCAAGGGTGGTGGCAGGAACCCAGGAGGCGCTCGGGGACTCAGCAGGGCCCGCCCCTGGGGCCAGGGGTCTGGCAGGCTCCGGGGGCAAATGGACTACGGAAGCCGAGAGGGGCCCGTCCGCGCCAAAACCCAAAACGCGCTGCGGCCACCAGGGACACAGGGGACACGAGTGGCTGTGTGGCTTGCAGTGCCCGACCAGAGGGAGGGAGGTGTTCTGGCTGCTGAGGCACAGCCGGTGTCAGCCCTTCGGGGAACTGCCCGTGGATGCTTCGGGATGGGGGCTGCCAACTCAGAACCCCCGTTCCCTGTGGCTGCAGCCAGCCAGGGGGCTCCAGGGTCGGGCGCGCCCGCGGGCCTGGGGGGCTTCTTGCCTGTGTGCAGGGCTTCTACGCACAAGGTGGCACCTCATCCCGGCCCAAGGGTGGTGGCAGGAACGCAGGAGGCGCTCGGGGACTCAGCAGGGCCTGCCCCCGGGGCCTGCCCGCAACACCTGATTGCCCGCGGGCGTGTCCGTCCACCCTCAAAAAGTTCTGCTGGGACAGCCCTGACCGAGCTCCGAGCTCCTCGCCCTTGGACCGCCCCAGTGGGCTTCAGGAGTGGGTGTGTGCCAGCAGCAGCCCTCCCCACTCACCCACCGTGCGTCGGCCCCGCCCGACAAGCCCCTAGGGCCGGCGGGGCTTCCCGGTGGACCTATTTGCAACGCCGGGAAGCGCGGGGCAGTCCGTGTGTGCGGCCTGGGGACACCCGCAGGTGTGTGTGCTCCCCCGTGGCCGGCTGCTGCGGCTAGCCAGCACCTGGGGGCTGTTGGTAGCACCCCTGGGCAGCCTCCTAGAGCCAGGGGTCTGGCAGGCTCCGGGGGCAAATGGACTACCGAAGCCGAGAGGGGCCCGTCCGCGCCAAAACCCAAAACGCGCTGCGGCCACCAGGGACACAGGGGACACGAGTGGCTGTGTTGCTTGCAGTGCCCGACCAGAGGGAGGGAGGTTGTCTGGCTGCTGAGGCGCAGCCGGTGTCAGCCCTTCGGGGAACTGCCCGTGGATGCTTCGGGATTGGGGGCTGCCAACTCAGAACCCCCGTTCCCTGTGGCTGCAGCCAGCCAGGGGGGCTCCAGGGTCGGGCTCGCCCGTGGGCCTGGGGGGCTTCTTGCCTGTGTGCAGGGCTTCTACGCACAAGGTGGCACCTCATCCCGGCCCAAGGGTGGTGGCAGGAACCCAGGAGGCGCTCGGGGACTCAGCAGGGCCCGCCCCTGGGGCCAGGGGTCTGGCAGGCTCCGGGGGCAAATGGACTACGGAAGCCGAGAGGGGCCCGTCCGTGCCAAAACCCAAAACGCACTGCGGCCTCCAGGGACACAGGGGACACAAGTGGCTGTGTGGCTTGCAGTGCCCAACCAGAGGGATGGAGGTTGTCTGGCTGCTGAGGCGCAGCCGGTGTCAGCCCTTCGGGGAACTGCCCGTGGATGCTTCGGGAATGGGGGCTGCCAACTCAGAACCCCCGTTCCCTGTGGCTGCAGCCAGCCAGGGGGCTCCAGGGTCGGGCGCGCCCGCGGGCCTGGGGGGCTTCTTGCCTGTATGCAGGGCTTCTACGCACAAGGTGGCACCTCATCCCGGCCCAAGGGTGGTGGCAGGAACCCAGGAGGCGCTCGGGGACTCAGCAGGGCCCGCCCCTGGGGCCAGGGGTCTGGCAGGCTCTGGGGGCAAATGGACTACGGAAGCCGAGAGGGGCCCGTCCGCGCCAAAACCCAAAACGCGCTGCGGCCTCCAGGGACACAGGGGACACAAGTGGCTGTGTGGCTTGCAGTGCCCGACCAGAGGGAGGGAGGTTGTCTGGCTGCTGAGGCGCAGCAGGTGTCAGCCCTTCGGGAAGTGCCCGTGGATGCTTCGGGAATGGGGCCCGCCAACTCAGAACCCCCGTTCCCTGTGGCTGCATCCGGCCAGGGGGCTCCAGGGTCGGGTGCGCCGCGGGCCTGGGGGGCTTCTTGCCTGTGTGCAGGGCTTCTACGCACAAGGTGGCACCTCATCCCGGCCCAAGGGTGGTGGCAGGAACCCAGGTGGCGCTCGGGGACTCAGCAGGGCCTGCCCCCGGGGCCTGCCCGCAACACCTGATTGCCTGGGGGCGTGTCCGTCCACCCTCAAAAAGTTCTGCTGGGACAGCCCTGACCGAGCTCCGAGCTCCTCGCCCTTGGACCGCCCCAGTGGGTTTCAGGAGTGGGTGTGTGCCAGCAGCAGCCCTCCCCACTCACCCACCGTGCGTCGGCCCCACCCGACAAGCCCCTAGGGCGGGCGGGGCTTCTCGGGGGGCATATTTGCAACGCCGGGAAGCACGGGGCAGTCCGTGTATGCGGCCCGGGGACACCCGCAGGTGTGTGTGCTCCCACGTGTCCGGCTGCTGCGGCTAGCCAGCACCTGGGGGCTGTTGGCAGCACCCCTGGGCAGCCTCCTAGAGCCAGGGGTCTGGCAGGCTCCGGGGGCAAATGGACTACGGAAGCCGAGAGGGGCCCGTCCGCGCCAAAACCCAAAACGCGCTGCGGCCTCCAGGGAGGGACACAGGGGACACAAGTGGCTGGGTGCCTTGCAGTGCCCGACCAGAGGGAGGGAGGTTGGCTGGCTGCTGAGGCGCAGCAGGTGTCAGCCCTTCGGGAAGTGTCCGTGGATGCTTCGGGAATGGGGCCTGCCAACAAAGAACCCCCGTTCCCTGTGGCTGCAGCCGGCCAGGGGGCTCCAGGGTCGGGTGCGCCGCGGGCCTTGGGGGCTTCTTGCCTGTGTGCAGGGCTTCTACGCACAAGGTGGCAGCTCATCCCGGCCCAAGGGTGGTGGCAGGAACCCAGGTGGCGCTCGGGGACTCAGCAGGGCCTGCCCCCGGGGCCTGCCCGCAACACCTGATTGCCCGCGGGCGTGTCCGTCCAACCTCAAAAAGTTCTGCTGGGACAGCCCTGACCGAGCTCCGAGCTCATCGCCCTTGGACCGCCCCAGTGGGCTTCAGGAGTGGGTGTGTGCCAGCAGCAGCCCTCCCCACTCACCCACCGTGCGTCGGCCCCGCCCGACAAGCCCCTAGGGCCGGCGGGGCTTCCCGGGGGGCCTATTTGCAACGCCGGGAAGCGCGGGGCAGTTCGTGTGTGCGGCCTGGGGACACCCGCAGGTGTGTGTGCTCCCCCGTGGCCGGCTGCTGCGGCTAGCCAGCACCTGGGGGCTGTTGGCAGCACCCCTGGGCAGCCTCCTAGAGCCAGGGGTCTGGCAGGCTCCGGGGGCAAATGGACTACGGAAGCCGAGAGGGGCCCATCCGCGCCAAAACCCAAAACGCGCTGCGGCCTCCAGGGAGGGACACAGGGGACACAAGTGGCTGTGTGGCTTGCAGTGCCCGACCAGAGGGAGGGAGGTTGGCTGGCTGCTGAGGCGCAGCAGGTGTCAGCCCTTCGGGAAGTGCCCGTGGATGCTTCGGGAATGGGGCCTGCCAACTCAGAACCCCCGTTCCCTGTGGCTGCATCCGGCCAGGGGGCTCCAGGGTCGGGCGCGCCCGCGGGCCTGGGGGGCTTCTGGCCTGTGTGCAGGGCTTCTACGCACAAGGTGGCACCTCATCCCGGCCCAAGGGTGGTGGCAGGAACCCAGGAAGCGCTCGGGGACTCAGCAGGGCCTGCCCCCGGGGCCTGCCCGCAACACCTGATTGCCCGCGGGCGTGTCCGTCCACCCTCAAAAAGTTCTGCTGGGACAGCCCTGACCGAGCTCCGAGCTCATCACCCTTGGACCGCCCCAGTGGGCTTCAGGAGTGGGTGTGTGCCAGCAGCAGCCCTCCCCAGTCAACCACCGTGCTTCGGCCACACCCGACAAGTCCCTAGGGTGGGCGGGGCTTCCCGGGGGGCCTATTTGCAACGCCGGGAAGCGCCGGGCAGTTCGTGTGTGCGGCCCGGGGACACCCGCAGGTGTGTGTGCTCCCCCCTTGGCCGGCCGCTGCGGCTAGCCAGCACCTGGGGGCTGTTGGCAGCGCCGCCTGGGCAGCCTCTTAGAGCCAGGGGTCTGGAAGGCTCCGGGGGCAAATGGACTACGGAAGCCGAGAAGGGCCCGTCCGCGCCAAAACCCAAAACGCGCTGCGGCCTCCAGGGAGGGACACAGGGGACACAAGTGGCTGTGTGGCTTGCAGTGCCCGACCAGAGGGAGGGAGGTTGGCTGGCTGCTGAGGCGCAGCAGGTGTCAGCCCTTCGGGAAGTGTCCGTGGATGCTTCGGGAATGGGGCCTGCCAACAAAGAACCCCCGTTCCCTGTGGCTGCAGCCGGCCAGGGGGCTCCAGGGTCGGGTGCGCCGCGGGCCTGGGGGGCTTCTTGCCTGTGTGCAGGGCTTCTACGCACAAGGTGGCACCTCATCCCGGCCCAAGGGTGGTGGCAGGAACCCAGGTGGCGCTCGGGGTCTCAGCAGGGCCTGCCCCCGGGGCCTGCCCGCAACACCTGATTGCCCGCGGGCGTGTCCGTCCACCCTCAAAAAGTTCTGCTGGGACAGCCCTGACCGAGCTCCGAGCTCCTCGCCCTTGGACCGCCCCAGTGGGCTTCAGGAGTGGGTGTGTGCCAGCAGCAGCCCTCCCCACTCACCCACCGTGCGTCGGCCCCGCCCGACAAGCCCCTAGGGCCGGCGGGGCTTCCCGGTGGACCTATTTGCAACGCCGGGAAGCGCGGAGCAGTCCGTGTGTGCGGCCTGGGGACACCCGCAGGTGTGTGTGCTCCCCCGTGGCCGGCTGCTGCGGCTAGCCAGCACCTGTGTGGCTTGCAGTGCCCGACCAGAGGGATGCAGGGAGCGAGGGAGGGAGGGAGGCTGGCTGCTGAGGCGCAGCTGGTGCCAACCCTTCGGTTAACTGCCAGAGGAGGCACCTGTAGCGCTGGCACCATGGGTTCTAGTCCATGTTTGTGGCCAGATTCTGTCCTGGTTTCTCCTCCTGTAGTCCAGCTTTCTGCTGTGTTCCGTGAGTGTAGTGGAGGATGGCCCAAGTACTTGGGCCCTGCACCCATGGGAGACCAGAAGGATGCACCTGGCTCCTGGCTTAGGATCTTTGCAGCACTAGCCACAGCAGCTATTTGGTTTTGAACCAATGGAATGAAGACCTTTCTCCCTGTCTCTCTCTTTCACTATGTCTGTGAGAAAAAAAATAATAATAAAAAAAAGGATTACAACCACATATTGTACAGCTCATGCATGTGTTCATCTAACTCCAAGGATTCTCTCGAACATGTTTAGCAGCCACACACTGTGTACTAGGAAGAAAATGTCTTTGCTTTGGCAGAAATCTTATTCTCCACAGTCACATTTGGCCATCTTTACAAACCTGCCTGGGAGGCCAGCACCACAGCTCATTTGGTTAATCTTCCACCTGCGGCGCTGGCACCCCAGGTTCTAGTCCTGGTTGGGGTGCTGGATTCTGTCCTGGTTGCTCCTCTTCCAGTCCAGCTTTCTGCTGTGGCATGGGAAGGCAGTGGAAGATGGCCCAAGTCCTTGAGCCCCTGCACCCATGTAGGAGAACTGAAAGAAGCTCCTAGCTCCTGGCTTCAGATTGGTTCAGTTCTGGCTGTCGCAGCCAATAGGGGAGTAAACCATCAGAGGAAGACCTCTCTCTCTGTCTCTCTGTCTCTCTCTCTGCCTCTCTATGTAGCTCTGATTTTCAAATAAGTCAATAAATCTTTAAACAAATAAAATAAAATAAATAAAACTGGAACTAATATTGTTGGATGCATTTAGAAGTCTCAGGCCAAGATGAGACTTTTCTGTAAAGGAAGATCCATTCATAGGATTCTATTTCAATTGTATTGTCATAAACTCATCAGAGATTGGTGTATCTTCTTGTATTCTCACCAAAATACAGTGTAGAAACTAAGGAGACCAAGCTGGGGAGAGAGGAGATATTGCATTGCAGTCTTTCCCAGTATTCCTAGATGACTCTAATCATGAATCTCCACATATTTTGGAATAGCTTGCCACCAATCCTACTCACAAGCACCTGAAGAGTGACCAAAGACCAAGAGGGGGAGCCCTTTTCTTATACAAGGTCAGGTAGAAGAGGGCTTGAGTACTGTATCTCACAAGCACAGATGTCACTCTAAGGTAAGTGACATGTCCATGTGTCTACACACACACACCAGATCTCTAGGATTTTTTCATCTAAAAATTCCATTTCTACTGAATAGCATACCCCCCCACCATCCATAACTACCCTTCTACTTTATGCTTCTCATATTCTATTTTTTAAAAAAGATTTATTTTATTTAATTGAAAGAGTTACAGAGAGAGGTGGAGCCAGAGAGCGATCTTCCATCCACTGGTTCACTCCCCAAATGACCACAACAGCTAGAGCTGAGCCAATCTGAAGCCAGGAGCCAGGAGCTCTGGAAGCTTCTTCCAGATCTCCCACACAGGTGCAGGGGACCAAGGACTTGGGCCATCTTCTACTGCTTCCCCAGGCCATAACAGAGAGCTGGGTCAGAAGTGGAATAGCCAGGAATTGAATAGGCACCCATATGGATTGCCGACACTGCAGGTGGGGCTTTAAACTACTGCACTACAGCACTGGCCTCTCTGACTACTTTAAATACTTCATATGTTGGAATCCTTGTCCTTGGGGGACTGATAGTTGTGGCTAATTTCACTTAGGAAAATAACCTCACTGTTCATCCATGGCATAGAATTTTCTTTTCTTCTGTGCCTGCATAACTTTCCACTGTTGAGTGCAGGCCACACTAGAAGTCTTGGCTACAGTGAATTATGCTGTGGCAAATAGTGCTAATACCTTATTTATATTGAACTTTAAATAACTTTAGATATATACTCAGAACTGAGATTATCAGATCATATAAAAATTTTATTTTCAATGTAATGAAGAACAAACTGTTTTCTGTGGTGGTTGCATCATTTTACATTACCACCGACACTGGACATGTAGCTGAAAATCTTTCTATCTTCATCAAATTATGCACCTGGGTTTTTTGTTTGTTTGTTTTAAAGAACAGGAGCAGGAGGTCTTATTGGCCATTACTGGCCATGGTTATGAAGATCCCTCTGCATTTGCACTCAAGGTGAATCAGCATTGGGCTTCATTGTCAGTGTGGTGAAATTGCCCATCACCCAGGGAGAAGTGTATGACTCCGTTAAATACATTTTCAACTTCCTGCAGTGGTTCTAAAGCCAGGTCTGGAGGTATCCTAACCCCATCTGGCTATTAATACTCTTTCTGTTCCAGGTAACTTTCTGTTAGCAAGGTGGAGCAGAGATTTCTGTGTGAACATTTCTCTAGCTTAGGATTCACATAAAACATGAGTGCCAGCACAACATTCCTCTTCCCATTCTGCCGTCATGACCTAGATTGCAGGCCTAACAGGCTGACCCAGATTTTAATTCTTCCAATAAATTGTTCCTAGATGGGACAGGACACCCTACATGAGGCTCCCAAAAAATACCCACAAAAGGGGAAGTAGTGTTGCAATGCCCAAATGGGATCAGAGTGGTGACCTTGCCTAGAGTTTCCTTCTTCGGGACAACCCATGTCACCATGGGATGCTTCCTGCCCAAATGCCCGAGGTGTCAATAGCAAGAGCTGAGTCAATATCTCAGTTATAAAGTATTCACATCCAGGAAATCTTGAGTCTGGGCCCCTGGAAAGTCAGGACAAAGCAGCAGAACAGATGGCTTTCTCTAGTGGGGCTTCAGCGAAGAAAGCTTAGACACCCTGAGTTCCAGGTCCTATTGTAGACTTTCCTCAAGAAATTGATTTCATTTCTTGGGATCCTCTTTCATGGGATTCCTCAGCAGAAAAGACCTCTCCAAAGTCTCATCCTCCATCTGCCTCATGCCATGTCCATAGTCACACACATATATGCCACATTGCCCAATCTGAAAACCCCAGGGAGTTTCCAGGTATAATCCGAACCCAGCTTTGCAGAGACAAACTGAGATCCAGGAGGGTTCCCTCTACCCTCTCAGTTATGTGACCCTGAAATATCACCATACCTCCTAAAGACTCCATAGTCTGGGCAATGGCAAGTAGAATGGCAATTGCTGGGATCTGGAGGTGGTGAAATGATAAAAAAAACTTTCATTCAATGGGTAGAGAGTTTCAGTCTCATAAGGAAAAACAGTTCTGAATATTGGTCCCACAGCAATGTGCATATACTCAATACTACTCAACCATACACTCAGAAATACTTAAGATGATAAAATTCATCAGCTATATTTTTTTTTGGTCAGGACCACACTAACAGTACATTTTAAAAGTGGTCAAATGGGGGCTAGAGCTGTGGCACAACAGGTTAAAGCCCTGGCCTGCAATGTCAGCATCCCACAAGGGTGCCGGTTCAAGTCCTGGGTGCTCCACTTCGCATCCAACTCTCTGCTAATGTGCCTGGGAAAGCAGAGGAAGATGGCCCAAATACTTGGGCCCCTTCACCCACATGGGGGACCTGGAAGAAACTCCTGGCTCCTGGATTCAGATTGGCCTAGCTCAGCCCACTCTGGGCATTTGGGGAGTGAACCAGCAGATGAAGATCTCTTTCTGTCTACCTCTCTTTCTCTAACTCTGCCTTTCAAATAAACAACACAGCTCTTTTAAAAAAAAAGTTGATTTGAAAAGTGGCCAAATACACATCTCATAAAAGTTAATGTTATGCTTTCTCAGAAGTGCAGTTAATACTTATTAATTTTGTATAATCGCTTATATTTGCCCATTTTCAAAATAATAGTAACATCCCTGATTCCATTTTGCTGAGTTGCTATGTCATTTTTTTTGAAATAAGAATCAGATGCAATCCTCTCTCACTAAAGACACTGATGACAGAGTGCAGAAGCCATGTTCTGTGTGGGTGTGGCCTGGGTTCCCTCCCTCCTGGCTGTGTTTGAGGGAAACATAATGTGGTCACCACTGGGCATCTTACACTTAGGTGGAAGCAGGTGTGCCTTGAGCTGAACACAGAGATGTCCATAGCCAGGGCTAAATCCTGGGCCCTATACATTCCCTCCTAAAATGTGCACCCCTGAGCCCCAACTCCTCATGCACCAACAATGCCACAGCAGGAAGAACAAGCATGACCCTTGCCCCTGCAGCAGGAGCTAGTTCTATCCTCACTTACCACTTGCACTGACAGGTGGGATGGATCCCTCCCTGAAGAAGTCCTGGAATGATGCTCTCAGTAGAAGACATGGATTTGTGCCAGGGAAATGCATCAAAGCTGGAGGATCATACAAGTCCAACCCCATTTCTGCATAACAAAATATTTCTTCTGTTGTGTTCCTTGGAGTAAAAGTTTTCTATTTGATTTTTTTCTTTTTATTCACCATTTTCTACATCTTGAAAATCGATTGATTCTTCTTCATTGTTCTATGTGTTTTTTGAATTCCTCATTTTGTTTCCATATTATTCTTGATATTCTTGCGTGTTCCTCTGTGTACTTTTCTAGGTTGAACAACATGCATACCCAACCTCAGATCATCAGAATATATAAGCAAATGTTGACAGCTCTGAAGAGATAAACAGCAAGGGAACAAGCAGAACATATCAATACTCCACTTTCAACACAGAATAGAATACCTAGGTGGGAAATCAGTAAAGAATGGTAGATTTGAACAATATTATAAATCAACTTTTCCTAACAGTTACACAGAGAGCATTCTACCTGGCAGAGGCAGAACATGTGTTCTTCTCAACAGCTGTCTAAAGTCTCCAGGTGGGATCATCTGTTAATTCAGAAAATATGCATCAACAACATTTAGAAAATTGGAGTCATATCATTGTCTTTCATAACTCTAATAGAATAAAAACAGAAATCAATTCCAGAAAAATGGGAAAAGTCACACATATGTGGATGTCAATCCACACAGTGTCAAACAGCCATTGGCTTGAAGAGGAAATCAAAAAGGAAATCAGAGAATATTTCAGTAGGTACATTTTGAGTTTTGACCTGGGATCCATAGCCACAATCACAATCCTCAAGTCCAGGCTTGGTACAAAGAGAAACCAGGTGGACATGGAAGGTCACCAGCAGAAAAGCTCTCTGAACACTGAGAACCATGGGGATCTTTAAACAGAGCAGGCAGAAGTCTTCTTACTGCCCACAACAAATTAAGGAGACCAGGATGCTGATGCTTATGACTGAGTTCAAAGGCAGATTGCAAATTCATATATATTTTCTATACAATATAAACATTTCATAGTCGGCTGAGCTTTATTTTATAAATGGAATGATTGCACATAAGCTCCTTCATTAACATTTAGTAAATAGTTCAGTTTGTTCATTCAACAAATGATCTTCACATGTCAGTCACTAGACACTATTCTAAGTATTTGGGATGGAGCAGCAAAAAGACACACAATCAGGAAGGCTGCTTTTTAATAGGTCACACACTAGATTTGAGAAAATGAATGAAAATTCACACTGATGCTATAATAAGTACTATAAAAACATAAGTATGTACAAAGAATGGGGATATAAAGAAACTGCTTTGAGGGTCGGCACCGCAGCTCAATAGGCTAATCCTCCACCTTGCAGTGCCGGCACACTGGGTTCTAGTCCTGTTCAGGGCACCGGATACTGTCCTGGTTGCCCCTCTTCCAGGCCAGCTCTCTGCTGTGGCCAGGGAGTACAGTGGAGGATGGCCCAAGTGCTTGGGCCCTGCACCCCATGGGAGACCAGCATAAGCACCTGGCTCCTGCCTTTGAGTAGGCGTGGTGCACCAGCCACAGCAGCCATTGGAGGGTGAACCAATGGCAAAGGAAGACCTTTCTCTCTGTCTCTTTCTCTCACTGTCCACTCTGCCTGTCAAAAAAGAAAAAAAAAAAAAAGAAACTGCTTTGAGTACTCTGAACAAATCAATCCACTTCTTCCTAAAGTGTAATATCCCCCAGATGCTTGATCCTGAAGGGAGATATTTTAGAGATTCATTTATTTTGCTGAAAGGCAGAGTGAGAAGGGAGATACACATACACAGGGGAGGGATAAAGAGAGAGATTTCCATTCACTGGTTCCCTCTCCTAAATGGCTTCAACAGTTGAACCTGGGCCAGACTGAAGCCAGAAGTCAAGAACCCCATCTGAGTATTTCATGTGGGTGGCAAGGAGTCAAGTAATCAGGCCATTATCTGCGAATTCCTAGGCACAGGTTAGGAGATTGGATCAGAAAGAACACAGCTAGAATTCAAGTTGGCACTCTGATAGGGGATGCAGGCATCATAAGTGATAGTTTAATGTGCTGTACCACAATGCCAGTCCCAGCAAGTGAGTTTTATGTTCATGTTCTCGATGATTATTTCCTATTCTAGATTTGCACTGGAACCTGTGAGCTAAACTGCAGTGGAAGGTGAAGAAAAGTCTATTTTCCTGAGAACAAATGTAGGTTTCAGTCAGATTTGTTCTTGGAGGATATTTAACACATCTCAGGTTGTTTCTTTGCTTGTCTTTTCTTCCAAATGTTCCAGTGTCTCAGGCTCTTTCACATATTAGTCTCCTTCTTGTGCTCCCCTCTCTGGATGGTCTGTTCCCAGGGCTCTTGTTTTCTCACCTATTAACATCCTCCCACTGTCTCTAACTCTCCTCATGGTGTAAATGAGGGCATAGGCTTTTGACTTGATGCAGGAAAAGTGCCACACATGCTACTTTAGCAGCCTCCATGTGATATCACTTATCACTTCTCACTTCCAGCTTTTGCATGACATGGGTAAGCTCCAGTGCAACAAAACAGCCCAACATGGACTGACCCAACAAAAAGCCCACAGACAAGTCACACACCATTCAGCGGAGATGCGCATATTTATAGATCAAGACACTAAGCATATTGCAAACCCTCAGCAATGATGTCAATGCTGCATCCCAGAATCCTTTCAACAGAAGGATAAGACTCAGGGAGATGCTCTAATTCAAGCTGTTGTAAGCAAGTATCTTTCTTAGACAAATACTGAAATTACAGGAATGTCTACTATGCAGGTCTTCATGCTTCACCAACATCCACCGACTTCAAAGTTTGGTTCACACTCTAAACTGTCATAGTAAATGTTACTATTGTCTGACATTTGGTGACAGTGTGCATACTCAATGTGAGATTTCTAGTACATGTAGATCTGTATGACAGATTAGCATGGTGTCTTTGGAGCAACCGTCTAACTGCTTGCTTCCAAGAAAATATGCTTTCTACATGACATCCACAGTGACCAACAGAAATCTGTGAAAACCATGTTCAGCACTGTGGTGCAAATGTTCAGCCACAACCTGCAATACCAGCATCTTGTATGAGCATTCATTTGAGTCCTTATTTCTCTTCTTCCAATCCAACTCCCTGTTAATACATGTGGGAAAGCACTGGAGTCATCACCTAAGTACTTTGGCCCCTACACTCACATGGGAGACCTGAATGGAGTTGCAGGCTCCTGGATTTGTCCTAGCTCAGCCTCAGATACTGTGGCCATTTGAATAGTAGATTAGTAGATTGAAGATCTCTCTCTCTCTCTCTCTCAACTATATCTCTCTGTCTCTCTCCTTCTGTATCACTCACCCTTTTTTAATTTTTAAAATATTTATTTGTTTCTTTTGAAAGTCAGAGTTCCACAGAGAGAGGGAGAGATACAGAGGGAGAAATCTTCCATCTGCTTGTTCCCTCCCTCCAGATGGCTACAATGGCTGGTGCTGGTTCAGGCTAAAGCCATGAGTTTGGAGATTCTTCTAGTCTCCATGTGAGTGGTTGGGGCTCAAACACTTGTGCCATCCTCTGTTGCTTTTTCCAGACCATTAGCAGGGAGCTGGATTGGAATGGAGCAGCCAGAACATAAACATATGGCATGCCAGCATCACAGGCAGTGGCTTTCCCCATTACTCCACAATGCCAGCCATTCTGCCTTTCAAATAAATACATAAATAAATATTTTTTAAATGAAATCTGTATCTTCCTGATTGTGTCTGTGAAATCATCTAGCTAACAAATGCAATGGTGTGATAACAATGCTACAATGAAGGGGAACCAAGACATTGGGAGCTGGGCCTGTGCCCAGCATGTAGAATATTTGGCAGTTTTTTTTAATGTCCTTTTTAAAAATTTACTTATTTGAAACACAGAGTTACAGAGAGAGAGAGAGAGAGAGAGAGAGAGAGAGAGAGAGAGAGATGAGACAGAGAGAGACCTTCCTTGCACTGGTTCACTCCACAAATCCCTGCAAAATCCAGGATTGGGCCAAACTGAAGCCCGAACAAGGAGCTTCATCCAGATCTCCCACACGCCACACTAGCATGGAGCTGAATCAGAATGGAGCATCCAAGACTCAAATTGGCACCCACATGGGAATGCTGGCATCACAGGAAGTGGCTTAACCCACTATGCCACAACAGCATTCTCCCACCCCCCAGAAGTTTCGAGAGTTCTCCTTGGATAGCAAGTATTTGTCAAGGGGCGTTATATGTGTCAGACACTACAGTACCTTAACATGTTGACAGTGTTCCTCATATTCTGAAACCGAGATACCACTCCTCCAAACCTGTTTCCTCTGAGATTCAGTTTTGAACAGGACACTGTTGCCACAAGAGCCCATCCATCCTCCAGGTCACAAGGGATGCTGAAATGACAGCTGCTGTCAGCTAGCAAGGGGTCATAGAAGACTTCAGCACTGGCTGGGGGTGCAAAAGAACATTTAAATGTTGTAGAGACCTGGAGTCTGGGGCCTGACTCTGGAGGAGAGAAGCAGCCCCTGGGCTACTGGGAGGAAACATCACAAGATTTCCCTGCTGGGACCCCAAGTTACAGAAAGATGCTGCTGCTCCCTTTTCTGAACCTCCAAAGGACAGGTTTTGTCAGCTGAAGTCTCCTCAGCCTCCCTGTGCTCCCTTAACCCACATGAGTAGGTACAAGACCCCACAGACAGGCGCCAATACTTCACTGGATGGCAGTTTTACTGCATCATCACTGTTGCTCCCTAGAGAGTTCAATTGCCACATTTTGTTGATTTTTATTTGTGGAACACTTAAAGCAAGTTTATTCTTTAGTGTAATGTATAAGCCCACTGAGAGTGGTTCTGAGTTGAGGTGCTGAGGAGTCCTTGGTGTTTAGCCCCTACCCAAACGGTAAGGATGAACCCTGGGATGCATGCCATTTATGTGTGTGTTTACCTATTGAAATAGTCTTAAGATATCAAGCATTACAGTTATTAAAAATATCTCTTGGGGCCACTGCCTGCAAGGATGACATCTTACATGGGCACGGCTTAGTGTACTAACTGCTGTATTTCTTTATTTTTTAAGATGTATTTATTTATTTGAAAGGCAGAGCTACAGAGAGACAGAGTCAGAGAGAGAGAGAAAGAGGTCTTCCATCCATTAGTTCACTCCCCAGATGGCCGCAATGGTTGGGTCTGAGCTAATTCAGGAGCCAGGAGCTTTCTCTGGGTCTCCCACATGGGTGCAGGGGCCCAAGGACTTGGATCACTTTCTACTGCTTTCCCAGACTTCAGCAGAGAGCTGGATCAGTAATGGAGCAGCTGGAACTCAAACTGGAATCCATTTGGGAAGCTGGCACTGCAGGCAGTGGTTTTACCTGCTATGCCACAGCGCCAGCCCCTTCTGCACTTCTGATCTAGTTCCCTGCTAATAGGCCTGAGAATGCAGTGAAAGATGACCTAAGGCTTTGGCCCTCTGCACCCTTGTGGAGACCCAGATGGAGGTCAAGACTCCTGCTTCAACCTGTCCCAGACCTAGCCATCACTGATAGATTCATCCTCTCTCTCTTTCTCTGTGTGTGTGTGTGTGTTCATAACTGCCTTTCAAGTATATACAAATCTGGTCAATCAAGCTATTTCCTAAAAAAGAAAAACACTCAAAATCAATGGCTGCCCTTGTGGCACAGTGATGCCAGTTGTGATGCCAGTTGCGATGTTGGAGTCCCATATCAGAGTGGTTTGAATCCTGAATGATTGACATTTTGCCCAGTTCCCTGCTGTTGTACCTAGGAAAGCAGAAAATGACCCAAATACTTGAGTCTCTGACACTCATGTGTGAGACCTAGTTGGTGTTCCTGACTTTTGGCTTCAGCTTAGCCTAGCTTGGTTGTTGTGATCATTTGGGACATGAACCAATGGATCAAATTCTCTGTCAGTATGCCTTCCAAATAAATCATAAAAATTCAAGGAGAAAAATCACGTGATTATTTAAATTAAATGCTAGGAAGCATTTGATTAAATTCAGCATCTGGCCTTTAAAAAAAAAAACCCTGTAAGCAGAGAAGTAAAATATCAGAATTTCTTTATTATAATTAAAATTGTCTATGATGAACCTATAGCAACCAGTATAAATAACATGACATTGAAAGCTCTTGGGGCCAGCACCAGCATCCCATATGGGTGTCAGTTGAAATCCCAGCTGCTCCACTTCTGATTCAGCTCTCTGCTGTTGCCTGGGAATGCAGTGGAAGATGGCCCAAGCCCTTGAGCTTCTGTCCTCATGTAGGAGACACAGAAGTTCCTGGCTCCTGGCTTTGGATCAACATAGCTCTGGCCATTGAGTCCAACCAGGGAGTGAACCAGCAGATGGAAGACCTCTCTCTCTCTCTCTCTCTCTCTCTCTTTCTCTCTCCCTCTGCCTCTACTTCTCTGTGTGTGTTTGTAACTCTGACTTTGGAATAAATAAAATAAAATCTTAAAAAAAAAAAACACCTCTTTTCCTGGGAGTTTACCCAAAGCTGACTCCTTAAATTCTTGTTCTCCAACATTGTACTGGAAGTGTAGTTAGGAAAGTGAAACAAAAAATGGAAGCATTAAGTAAAAGGATTAATTAATTTATGTTTAAGGTTTATTTATTTGAGAGGTAGAGTTACAGACTGAGAGAGGAAGAGACAGAGAGAAAACTCTTCCTTCCATTGGTTTACTCCCCAAATGGTTGCAATGGCTGGAGATGGGCTGATCTGAAACCAGGAGCATGAGCTTCTTCCTGGTCTCCCACATGGGTACAGGGGCCCAAGCACTTGGGCCATCTTCTACTGTTTTCCCAGGCCATAGCAGAGAGCTGGACTGGAAGAGGAGCAGCCGGGACTGGAATTGGCACCCATGGAATGCCGGCACCACAGGTGGAGGATTAACCCACTGCACCATGGTGCCAGCCCCAGATTCAATTTTTAAGCAACAAAATTTTCAATATATGTGGATCACTCTACAATCTACAGAGGCAATGCAAAACAAAATTTAA
The DNA here is from genome assembly GCF_033115175.1 of Lepus europaeus. NCBI lineage: Eukaryota > Metazoa > Chordata > Mammalia > Lagomorpha > Leporidae > Lepus > Lepus europaeus. Next base: position 69,522 of record NW_026909181.1, read on the forward strand.
GCTAAGAGAATTAAGTGATATGAGTGAGTACAAGATCAATATATGTCAACTGGCTTCCCATGGAGCAGCAGGAAAAAATAGAAAGCCATTTTAAAGGACACAATACAGACTAGAAAACCTCTATAGAATACCTTTAGATATTTTCTTTCTTTCTTTCTTTTTTTTTTGACAGGCAGACTTAGTGAGAGAGAGACAGAGAGAAAGGTCTTCCTTCCATTGGTTCACCCCCCAAATGGCCGGCCACCATAGCCAGTGTGCTGTGCTGATCTGAAGCTAGGAGCCAGGTGCCTCCTCCTGGTCTCCCATGTGGGTGTAGGGCCCAAGCACTTGGGCCATCCTCCACTGCCAGGAGGGCCACAGCAGAGAGCTGGACAGGAAGAGGAGCAACCAGGACAGAACCGGTGCCCCAACTGGGACTAGAACCCGGAGTACCAGTGCTGCAGGCCTAGTGAGCTGTGGAGCCAGCAAATATTTTTTAATCATAAAAAAAAAAATTGAAAACCTAAAAGGAAATTAAGCCAACAACATGAAGAGGATGAAAAGCTCAACATTCAGTAAATTGTGAGTGACTTGCATCCCTTGTGAAGGAGGTTATTGGAAGCTCCAGGTCCTAAGCTCCCAGCAGGATCACAGACAGTGGAGGGAGGGTCTCCAATCTTGTGTGGTTGGGTCAGCAGGAAGGTGACAGCAGCCCTGGCTCTTAGGATAGCTAGGCCCCCCGTGAGCACCACCAGACCTGAGCCCAAGACTCAACCCTCACTTCCCCCACCAGCCACAGCCTGGATGAACTGCACCCCTCCCCCCAACCCCTCGGGGCAATCTGGTAGGTGTGACTCTGATTGGCTGCATCATCTGATGTGCTGCCTGCTCACTGGCTCAGCAAGCTGTCCAATCAGACTCATGGGAGTGAGGTCTCTTTCTGTATGCTGCTAAACAGCTTCTCCAGTCTGATGCTCATGGAGGTGCCACGATGCTCAGCCCTTCCCTCTCTGTGCACTTCTGTCAGTACAAGAGCCCTCAGAAGGATGCCTGGGCAGCTCAGAATCTGGAATGAGGTGAGTGTGTGGGGGCCAGGTGCTTCTGGCTTGCAGGATGGCAGCTGGCATGGGACCCTGGATATCTTGTTTCATTCCTGAATGTGGTGACTTTGGCTCAGCCCTAGAGCTCTGTATTTTTCCAAATTGTGTGGTTAGGGTTCGTGGGTCCTCAGGGAGAATCCAGACTTCATACACGGCATTGGGGGAGAAGCTGTGAGTTTGGGATCCCTGTCCCTTCTTTCTCCTCCTGGATCACAGAATTCCCCTCAGCTAGAAAGCAGGTCACCAAGTCCACAAGCCAGTCCTCTTAGCACAGCTCTTCCTAGGGGTGTGAGGCTGTCTCCCTGCATCAGCTCTCAGCCTGTGGCTGCTGGTTATGAGCGGACCCTGGGCAGGGATTTCAGAGACAGCCCAAGCAGAGGCCAAGAATCCTTTCTGGGAGACTCTCCCTTTTCTCCCTGCCTTGGCATCAGCTCCCTCTGAATATCTGTTGACACAAAGAAATGGTATTTGCTGGGCAGTTGAGGCTCCAAGACTGGCTAGATCAAACAGGATACTCACTGGGAATCCTCTTTCTCTGACATTTAGGTTTCATGCCATTTGGACCTGGCTTAGGTCATTTGTTCCAGTACCCACTGGTGGTAGATTTTTTTTTTTAAGATTTTTATTTATTTATTTGAGAGGTAGAGTTACAGAGAGAGGGAGAGACAAAGAGAAAGGTCTTACATCCACTGGTTCACTTCTCAAATGGTTGCAACAGCCGGAGATGGGCTGATCTGAAGCCAGAAGCTTCTTCCAGGTCTCCCACATGGGTGCAGAGGCCAAGGACTTGGGCCATTTTTGACTGCTTTCTCAGGCCATAGCAGAGAGCTGTATCAGAAGAGGAGCAGCCAGGAACAGAACTGGCACCCGTATGGGACACCAGCTCTAAGATGGGAGGTCGGCACCTCAGGCAGAGGCTTTAGCCTAGTGCACCACAGCCTCGGCCCTGGGGAGATGATATTCTAAGACTCTGATCAGTCCCTCCACAAGGGAAATATTGTTTGGAAGAGTCACTGTGTGAAAATTTGTTTGTCTTGGTTAAAATACAGGCAATCAATGCGGCACTCTGACTGGGACTAGAACCTGGTGTGCGGGTTCTACAGGTGGAGGATTAGCCTAGTGAGCTGTGGCACCGGCCAAAAATATCTTTTGATTCATGCGACCTAAGTAAGCATCTGATAGGTTGTTTTAACTTTGTTGATAGATACAAATTGAAATATTGTCAGGGTTTTGTCCCTGGGTTTGCTGGTCAAGCAAAAGTCATACTTACTTTTTTTGGATACTCAGTCATAAATGTTCAATTTGGACAAGAAAAAAATGATACAGGTTAGTGGTATAATGCAATGTTCATTAATTCCTGTTTGAAGTAAAATTTAACTCCTCGAGTTGTTCTTTGGCAAAACATGACTCAAGATTATAACCATGCTAGTCCAATATTTTAGTTTCTTAAAAAGTCTGTACTTGTTAATAATAAATTGGTAAACATAAAAGAAATGTTTTCAAACTTTTGTACTGTTGGCCTTGTAAAAGTTGTAAAAGACAATGGACTTTTGGATTTGACTACTTTAAAATAATTTGAAATTTATGTTTTATTAAAATGCTTTGTTCTTATTTTAGAGGCTTTTTAGGATCACTTTAAATTGCAAATTAAGGAACCAATAGATAGGGGAGAGAAATGTTAAGGAATCTATAAACATGAGAATGTGTTTTGGTGCTCAAGATGTGTTTTGAATAACAAAGGAAGCAAGTGATCTTTGTCTAACCTGAAATAAAACTGGTGTTTGGCAAGGAGAAGGAGGTACAAAACAATAGATAACTTAGGTAATATAAGAATGTTACAGAAGATTTGTAGCAGATAATTTTGTGTGAGATTACTTTGGCTGAGATTAGAAGGAAATTACTTCTAAATGAGTTTCTCAAAATTGAGCATTGGTAATTGTTAGGAAAAGAGTTGCCGATTTTTGCTTCCCCACACAGGGCACCAAAATGTTAGGGAAAGAGGTGCAGAATAGAGAGGGGGCAGTGTACAAATTTACAGCCAGACTGAACTTATTCAGAGAAAATAAGTCTGTAGAGGTGGGTGATCAACTGCCCACATGCACACTAGTGGAGCACGGGACAGAAGGCCCCAACCCCAGGGGCTGGGCCTTTTTATATTTTGGGTAGGGGCCAGCAGGCAGAGGGGAATTCCTGGAACTGGTCTTTCAGGTGTTGAGAGCAGCTGGTCTTTCAGGTGGCTGTAAGGAGTGGAGTATGAAGGCAATAGGGTATGAAATCCAGTTGAGTTTCGAGGACAAGGAATACATTCCAGTGTTTACCTATTGTGGGCAATGAGGGAGAATACCTGAGGCTTCTGTCATTGTTCCATCAATCCTGACTCTGAGTACAGATAAGGAGAGGGGTGCCAATTTCTGTCTGGCTACTTCCTGCTGAGAGGGGGCTTAGCCATGGAGCCAGGACTTGAGCAGTGACCTATACTTGGGATCAGATTGATTGGAGAAGAGCAGTCTTGCATTGCTCCTGTGAGTTGGCTTGAGATAGAGCAGTTATTTGTTCCTGCAAGAACCTTTGGAATGGATTAATTATGCATGGCAGAAATAGGAGCACGATGATTATGAGGGCAAAAGGAGACACTAGAGCCATGGCCCATGGTGGAAACAACGGCCAAAATGAGGCAGAGTTACCTTGTAAATGCATCGTGTTAGTATGTCGGCCTGAGCGAGATGGGTCCTGTGGGGGTGGACTCTTATGAGGGAGATGTAACTAGTTTTAATGAAGTAAAATGCACCCAGGGAGGGTGCCCTTTGAGCTTGGCTGCGGTGGGGGTAGTCAATATCACCTGGTAGGGCCCACTCCACTTTGTTTTTAGAGCAGCCTCATTTTGTTTTAGATAAACCCAGTCACCAGGTGGAAAGATAGGAATATAGTCGGGAGGCAGAGAGTGTGGTTTGGGTAGGTGTGTGTCTGCATACATCCCTAAGTCAGAGCACATTTCAGTAAGAAGAGAGAAAGCCAGAGGAGGAGGAATAGCTTCAGTGCTCTGTAGAGGAGGGAAGCTGGGTGGAAGTGTTAGGCAGGAAGTCAGTTATGAGCTTATGTGTGTGTAACAGGCCTAAAGAGAAGACATCTATCTCCAGCATGAGATGCATCTGCATCTCAAAGTCATCATGACAATGTTTCAGGGGCAGCCCAGAGTTTGCATCCTGCCCTGCCCCCTTCTACCTGATAACCTGCCAGGTGGCGGATCCCACCCCTTCTGCCTGACAAGCTTCCACAATCTCCCAGGTGCAGCCTAGTATCTGCATCTCAAACACCCTGCTAGCTTCCTCCTGTCTGCTAACATTTGCATCCATAAAGTCCTTTGTTTCAGACCTTCAAGAGAAGTTTTTCTATTTACATCCAAAAAGCCCTTTGTTCCAAGAGGAGCAGAGGTGGGGAAGCAAGACCCATCTCCTTAAAAACCCCCAGCCTCAACTGGACGGCACGCTCAGCTCTCTGCATCTTTGCTGAGCCGCCCGCCTGGCCTGGTCATGTGTAATCTCTCCACTCAACATGGAACCTCCCTCCTTCCTCCTCCCCCGACTCTCAGACTCTGTCAGGAGAGGTGCCCATCCGTCCCTATGAAGTAGGCAGGCATACAGGTTGGAGCTGAACTGGAAGACCACGCCCCTGTGTGACCTCATGCTCCTACCTGATGCCTTGGCCACGCCCTTGTGTGGCTTCATTCCCCTACCTGACCTTACCGGGGTGCCCACCAGCCAATCAGGTTAATTGACCACTCCCCTTTGGAGTGGGTTAAAAGCCTGGGGCACAGTGTGCCCAGCCTGCTCTTTTTCCCTGGCGTCTTGCTAGGAAGGGGCTTGCTGTAGCCCCACGCCTCCAGGGCGCATGGCCTTCGGGCCATGTGCTCTGGGCTTCCTGGCCTAGATGCTCTTCCAGGTGGCTGGTTCCTGGTGCTCGGTATGAACCCCTAATTACCTCTTTTTCTTAAGTAAAGCTCTTACTCTCCTATGCATCTTTCTTACTAAATAAAAGCTTAAAACGTACCATGCTGCCTCGTTTATCTGTGCCGGTATTTAGAATTCTTCTCTAAATATTAGGCAAGAACCCTCTTGGGCTTATTAATATCAGGGATTTAGTAATAAGCCCGTGGTAAAATCGTAAGGCGCCCCAAATTTTGGTAGTACATGTGGCACCCCGGCTAGCATGTCTATGGAACTTTAAGGGGCCACGTTTTAGTGTGAATTTTAGGGGGTCTTGTCCGATATCATATGGCGAAGAATTTCTAAAACTAGGCAGCATGGTGGTGGTGAAGTTACTGTGGCTTCTGACTCTATCTCTCTGCCTGCATCCTCTGTCTCCTCCATCTTGGTTGGTGCTTTCCTGCAGGGCTCCAAAGCACCCGCCCTGGTGTGTTGCTTTCACGAACTTTGCTGGGGGAGGGGTGCGTCTTTTTCTCCTGCCCTGGTGCTGGTTGCGGGGCAGGTGGTCAAATGCCAGGCCTTTGGCCCCACGTTGCCCCAGGCTCAGCACCAGATCCAGGCGCCATACGCAGCTTTTCTGCGCTGGGGTCTCAAGGGTGGTTTCTGTGGAGCCCCCAGGGGGGCTTTGCCAGCCCAGTGGGGGCAAGTGCGATTTGCCCCAGCCCTTTAGAACATGGCCGACCCACGTGGCTTTCCCGCGCTGGGACTCCAAATGCAGTGACCTGCGGCAGCTCGGCGGGAATGCGTGTGGTTCGCGCTGGGCTCCTGGGGCTGCGCCCTACGTGGTGGTAGCATCCCAAGAGTGGGGGCTGCCCACCGCAGCTCATGGGAGCATGTGCAGCCCGCTGCAGCTCGCTCGGAGCAGGCACGGGTTCAGACTGGGTTCTCTGGGGTCGAGCCTGCCTACAGGCGGCGACCCGCCGCAGCTCAAGGGAGTGCAAGCAGCCTGCTGCAGCTCCTTCGGAGCAGGCACGGGTTCAGCCCGTGCTCTCTGGGGTCCTGCCCGCAGGCGGCGACCCGCCGCAGCTCAGGGGAGCGAGCTCAGCCTGCTGCAGCTCCTATGGAGCAGGCACGAGTTCAGGCCAGGTTCTCTGGGGCTGAGCCTGCCTGCAGGCCGCAGGCGACCTGCAGCCTGTGGGAGCGCAGGACCCCTGCCGAGCTCCATAAGGCCAATTTGGCCAGCAGCGGCTGGCAGAGGCGCAAACTAGCCCTGTTTTGCTGGTAGTTTCAAGAAGGAAAGACGCTGATTGAGTTTCTTTGGCAGTTTTGGCTTTAAGGAATTTTTTTTTTCTCTTGTTCTTTGGTGATGTTGTTAGTGCAAAGAGATTAGTGTGTATCAAAGACAATTTACCTGCTTTCTAGGGCTAAGTCTTAACTAGTGTCAGTGGCTAAAAAGTTTGAAACTTCTCAGTCCAGGGCGGTAACAAGTAAGCTTTCAAATGCTAATTTCAAGTTGATGAATTGCTTTGGTTGCTTAAAAACATGTGGTTCAGATGCTAATTTCAAACTGGAGAATTGATTTTGGTTGCTTAGAAACGTGTTGGCGTCAGGGAGGAGGAGTTTTAAACCTGGCTGATGCCCTACTTCCTGACAAAGTTTGGGAGTTCCGCCCCAATATGGCGGCCCACTATAGGAACTTCCGCCCTCACAGGAAGAAGGGCAATAGACTCCACCCCAAGATGGCGGCCCCCATGGCCCACCACGTGCTATATGCCTGGTTAATAGAGCCATATCTTTTAATCCATTTTATTATAGGATTTATAGTGGATGTATATATATATATATGATATATATATATATTCCGCATAAGTATGGGATGTATATATATGTGTGTGTCTGCGGCATGCCTGGTTAATAAATATTGTATTATATATCTATAACATAGGTATATATATATGTATATATGACATGCCCGGTTAATACAAATCATGATTTATACTGTATTGTGTATATATATATATATATATGTATATACAGTATGGGTGTGATATGTGTGCTAAGTCGTTTTTATTACATGATTTGTAGTGTATTTTATATGTATATATATACGGCATAGGAGCAGTGTATGTGTATACATATATATGCTATGAGTCTGGTTAATAGAGCTATATATTTCAAATCATTATTATGATTTATATTGTATATGTAGTAATATACACATACAGCATAGGTGTTGTGTGCATTTGTATATACACCTACATGCCTGGTTGAGAGATATATTTTATAATTTATATTGTGTGTACAATGCCTGGTTAACAGATGTGTATTCTAGATTATATTATTATGATTTATATTGTATTATGTATAGGTGTTGCATGTATATGTATATACACATGCTACGATGCCTGGTGGATAAAGATATATATTTCATATCATATTACAATTTATATTGTGATAGCTATAATATATATCATATAAGGGATAGGTATTTGTGTATACTTGCTACATTCATAGTTAATATAGTTACTATAGCTAGATAATATAAACATGTATTCTAAATTATATTTTGATTTATATTGTGTTGTGCATATATATGTGTAGTATGTATATACACATACTATTATAATAATTTATTGTATATGGTATGTGTGTATACAGCATATGTGTAGTGTGTATTGGTAAATATATATTGCATACATAGTTAATACAGTTAAATAATATTACGATTTATATTATGTTTTTTATATATAGTATATGTATGGCATATGTGTGGTGTATATATGTATATACACATGCTACTATGCTTGGTAAATAAAAATATATATTTTAGAGCATGTTATGATTTAGATTGTAATAGCTATAATATATAATACATATAGCAGAGGTGGGGTATCTAAAAATGATTTATATTATATTGTGTGTATGTGCATAGTATATATATGTCATGTGTAGAGTGTATACATATACACATGCTACATGCCTGGTCAATAGACATATTTCATATAATATTAGTATGATTTACATTGTATTTTATATATATAGTATATGCATAGTCTATGTGTGGGTATGTATGTGCATAAATATATATGCTACATGTAGTCAATAATATAGCTAGTTAATATTGCTATGTATTCTAGATCATATTATGATTTATATTGTGTTTTGTATATATATATATATAGCATGTGTAGTTTTGCATATATATATATAGCATGTTGCATGCCTGGTTAATAGAGCTATACATTTCAAATCGTAATTTATATAGCACATGTGTAGGGTGTATCTGTGTATGTACATGCTATAATATAGGTGTTGTATATGTATATAACCTACACGTAACATGTATGTGTGTTATATATATATATCACTATAATTATATAACAACATTAAGTCATGTTATTATTCACTTCTTTTTGTTATTTTCATTCCTGAAGCAGAATTAGCATACTTAGCTCGTTTGTTATTTTCGTCCTCAGACGGTTATGCTCCTCGTTTGTTATTTTCGCTCTGAGGCGGTATTAGCATGGATAGGCGTTTGTTATTTTCGTCCTCAGACGGTTATCCTCCTTCGTTTTTTTATTTTCGCTCTGAGGCGGTATTAGCATGGTTAGGCGTTTGTTATTTTCGTCCTCAGACGGTTATCCTCCTTCGTTTTTTTATTTTCGCTCTGAGGCGGTATTAGCATGGTTAGGCGTTTGTTATTTTCGTCCTCAGACGGTTATCCTCCTTCGTTTTTTTTATTTTCGTTCTGAGGCGGTATTAGCATGGTTAGGCGTTTGTTATTTTCGTCCTCAGACGGTTATCTTCCTTCACTTTTTTATTTTCGCTCTGAGGCGGTATTAGCATGGATAGGCGTTTGTTATTTTCGTCCTCAGACGGTTATCTTCCTCGTTTGTTATTTTCGCTCTGAGGCGGTATTAGCATGGATAGGCGTTTGTTATTTTCGTCCTCAGATGGTTATCCTCCTTCGTTTTTTTTATTTTCGTTCTGAGGCGGTATTAGCATGGTTTGGCGTTTGTTATTTTTGCTTCAGGACGTTTTTTTTACCTGTTTTTTCTTTTTTTTAATTTTTTTTGTTTCTGAGGAAGGATTATAACAGTCTGAAATGACACTCTCAGACTGAGATGTTTATATATCCTTGGTATGATTTATACACTAGACAAAGTAGTTTAACATAGGCAGCTCTACATGTGCTCATTTGGAGACTCCCTAGAAGATCTACACTTAATAATTGGGAGTCCCTTCAACTAGATCTGATTAAGTATTATAGCTAATACAATATATCCATGTAAAATACTTAATAATTAAGCTCGTAAAGAGCTGTGTCTGTTTTTATTTTCTCAGGTCCTGTAAAGTGGTATAGCTCTGCATGCACTCTTATGGAGTTACTTCGAAGGGTACAGTTTAAAATTTGCTATAAAATTACAAATCCCCGTGGGCTAGATGGTAATGTTAACATCTTAAGTTTTAACTGTGTTTTTAGGTATTTAAGGTTTAGTAAGTGCCTCAAATGTGAAATCTTGCATATGTGTCTCTCTGTGAAATTACTATCTAATATGTTTTAACATAGGGTCAGATATTTAAAGGTAGTTAAGGAGATTTCTGAGAATGGCAAAGTTCTATGGACTTCGGATTCCAAGATTTGGATTCCAGGCTTTTGTGTATAGCTTTAAAGATGCCCTGATACAGTGCATACTGAAAAGGGGTAGCTGCAAAAGTGGTTCCAGAGAACTAAGGAGCTTCTAAATAAAAGCTCCAGTATTGGGAATTGCTGATGACAGGATTCTACGGAACTTGGATTCCAGGATATGGATTCTAAACTTTTGTGTACAGCTTTAAAAAGGCCCTGATGCAGACTCTGTACTGAGAAGGGTAGCTACAAGAGTTATGGATTCCAGGATCTGGATTCTAAGCCTTGTGTTTGCTTAAAAGCCTCTGAAACAGACACTGTGCTGGACAGGGGAGCTACAAAGTGTTCCAAGGAATCAAGGGGTTTATAACAAAAACTCCAACATTAGAAATTCCTGAGCAAGCCATTCATATGAAGATCCTCTTCAGATCAGTTTCAGCTTAAATAAAAGGGACCTGACCAGGTGCTAGTGAACATGACTACTTCTGTAAAATTAGAACTAAACTTCTACCTCTTAAGTCTTCACAGGTGTATACAAAAGACATTCCTGACTATTCCTATAAGCCAATCAAAAACCTTAGAACTAGACTTCTGGGAGAAACTGACTATGCAGGGACACAGACCTTGGCAATGATTGAGACTGCTCCAACCCACAAAGCAAATTTGTTAGACAGGATAGACAGAGACTTACAGACACTGGATAGGCAGGGACTGTACTACACCCCTCATGAACAGGAAGCAATCACAGAAGAGATGAGCTGACGGCAATCAACTCCCCTTAGGACGAAGGGGATGGAGTCTCTGAGGGGGGAATGAAGTAGGCAGGTGTACCGTAGTAGGCCAGACCTACGAGATGGGACCCTGGAAAATCCAGATGCCGAATGGTTTACTGATGGCAACAGCTATATGAAGGAAGGAGTTAGAAAGACAGACAATAGAAGCCCAAGCACTACCACACAATACTTTAGCCCAAAAGGTGGAGCTTATTGCATTGACTAGGGCTTTACAACTGGGAAAAGGTCAGTGAGTTAATATAAATAGGTAGATAGATAGATAGATAGATTCCAAATATGCTTTCCTTGTGTTACATGCACATGCAGCAATCTGGAAAGAGAGGGGCTTACTGACCCCTGTTAAATATGAAAAAAAAAAAGATACTGGCTCTATTTCAGGCAGTACTGGAGCTTTTAGAGGTGGCTGTCATCCACTGCAAGGGACATCAGAAGGGAAATAATTATGTTAACCAGAGAAATGCATTAACAGATAGAACAGCTACACAGGAAAGTTTGAAAAGGGCCCTTATACCTCAATCTGTGGAAGTCGTTAAGGAAATGCACTATATGGAGCCTGAGTTGAATGGACCCAACAGCGAGGCTATACTAAAAATGCAAATGGATGGTACAACTAATCTCCCAAGCTTTTGGAGAAAAGGGACTAAATACAGTCATAAAGAAAATGACTCGCTCTTGGCCACTGTGTTTACAGAATAACCCTCCCCATGTAAGGCCACCTCCCCTGTTGACTCCTGTGCAGAGGAAGGGAACAGACAGGTGTAGATTGGCAGGTTGATTTTACCAATATGCTCCCAATTAGTAATTATAGGTACCTCCTAGTCTTTATTGTTACTCTTACAGGATGGATGGAGGCCTTTTCAACCTAAACGGAGAAAGCACACAAGGTGCTTAAAGCCATGTTAAAAGACATCGTGCCACACTTTGGACTCCCACGGTCACTCCAGAGTTACAATGGACCTTCATTTATATCTAAAATAACCCAGCAGAACCCGGCAACTTCTGAAAATAATTATGACCATGCAGGAGACAGTGAGAATGGCGGTGACTGAAGGAGATCCAGCTCGTGAAGTGAACTCATTAGATGAGATAGGCAGAACTCCCAGACCGAGAACAGGCAGGGTCTGCGCCCCTAATCAGCAGGAAGTAGCTACAGAAGATGGAGACTCAACGCTCATCAACATCCCCTTAAGATTAAGGTCTGGAGTCTCTGAGGGGGGAATGAAGTAGGCAGGCATACAGGTTGGAGCTGAACTGGAAGACCACGCCCCTGTGTGACCTCATGCTCCTACCTGATGCCTTGGCCACGCCCTTGTGTGGCTTCATTCCCCTACCTGACCTTACCGGGGTGCCCACCAGCCAATCAGGTTAATTGACCACTCCCCTTTGGAGTGGGTTAAAAGCCTGGGGCACAGTGTGCCCAGCCTGCTCTTTTTCCCTGGCGTCTTGCTAGGAAGGGGCTTGCTGTAGCCCCACGCCTCCAGGGCGCATGGCCTTCGGGCCATGTGCTCTGGGCTTCCTGGCCTAGATGCTCTTCCAGGTGGCTGGTTTCTGGTGCTCGGTATGAACCCCTAATTACCTCTCTTTCTTAAATAAAGCTCTTAGTCTCCTATGCATATTTCTTACTAAATAAAAGCTTAAAATGTACCATGCTGCCTCGTTTATCTGTGCCGGTATTTAGAATTCTTCTCTAAATATTAGGCAAGAACCCTCTTGGGCTTATTAATATCAGGGATTTAGTAATAAGCCCGTGGTAAAATCGTAAGGCGCCCCAAATTCTGGTAGTACATGTGGCACCCCGGCTAGCATGTCTATGGAACTTTAAGGGGCCACGTTTTAGTGTGAATTTTAGGGGGTCTTGTCCGATATCACCTACAGATGTCCCTTCCTAATAAACCTTGCTATTTTACCTCCCACTACTCTCTGTCTCACGCCTGAATTCTTTCTTGCGTGAAGACAAGAACCCTGCAATTTCTCCGGTAACAGAAGGACAGGCCTTCCATAGGGAATTTCAAATGGGCTAAGCATTAAGGACTTCTTGGGAAGAGATCTGATTCTTAACAGAGCTAAAGGGAGGAGTTTTACCCAGTCCAAGTAAACCTGGGTGGAGAGTTTAGTTAGAGCCTGTTCTAAAATTCCATTCATCCATTCTACTTTGCCTGAGGAGGGGGGACGATAGGGAATGTGAAAATGCCATGAGCTATGAAGGGAGGCAGATACTATTTGAGTAATTTTAGAGGTAAACTCTGGCCCACTGTCTGACTGATGGAAGCAGGCAATCCAAATCTTGGGATAATATAAACCATAACTCCTTAGTAGCACAAAACAGGTACAAGCAGTCTGTTGTACAAGCCCTTGTTACATCTGCATTAATCAAGTGAAACCGGGCAGGGGAGAGAACAGGGGAGGGTCACACTAAGGTTACTTTCTTGGTTCTTTATTCAGAGAAAGCAGTTCAGAGAAAGCATAACAAAAGGAGCCAAAGGAAAACAAGTGAAGCAGTTTCTAGTATTAAAGGGACAGATTTTAGATTTCTTTTCTTCCTTCAGGGTCGCTGTGTTAGCTGTCAGATCAGCCTTGTTATTAGCTTCAGATAGGGATTGTTTACCTTTCTGGTGTCCTTTGCAGTGAATAATAGCAGCTTTTGTTGGCAACTGGGCAGCATCAAGAAGAGCTTTAATCAGCTTGCCATTTATTATAGGGGTCCCTCGGGCTTGCCACATCTGGGCATTGGAGTGCATGATATGATAGGCATATCAGGAATCTGTATATATAATTGACTGTCTTTCCTTTGGCTAAGGGGAAGGCTTGAACCAAGGCTAATAACTCGGCCTGTTGGGAGGTAGTGCCTTGAGGTAGGGGCCTGGCCTCCATGGCCCTATGCAGGGAAGAGGAGGAGGTGACATCAGGATGCCCCCTCAATTATTGCATATCCAGTGGGAAAAGGGGGAGCTTTAGAAGCACTACCACCAATGACCCAATCCAGGCCTCTGGGAATAGGAGTGTCTGAGATGATGAAATGTAGTTAGGAAAAGTCAAGGAAGTCAGGACAGGAATGGGGTTCGAGGGGATGAGAGAAGTGGTGGGGAGGAGAGTAGGGTTTATAAAGGTTTATAAAGGCAAAAACTGCAAAATCGGGAGGGGAATACATGGTTGCTAGGATCGGGGGGGGGGGAATACATGGTTACTGGGGTCAAGCTGACTTAAACCTATGCAAAACTAGTATCAATTATAATCTTGACAATACCAGTTACAATCTTAACAATTTTAATTATAATCTTGACATTAATCCAGGTATTGGTTTAATCATATGTAGGACATAGACAAATTACATTTTTATTATTAACCCAGGTGTAGCCTACTCACTTTCAAGCTTGAGTGATCATGGTAGGGGGTTTCTGTGCTCTGCCAAGTGTGATGTAGTGGACTGCTATTGTTCAACTGTTTTAGATCATAGTTTCAGACCAGAGTCTCACGGTGTGGGGGGGCACCTTCCCAGAATGGAGTCTCAGGTTCTCCAAAATGGAGTCCCTACTGTCAAGGTGCTACTTCATAACCTCACTCTCCCCAGTCTGAGCGACTGGGCGCTCTTTCTGTCCCTTCCATCCTGATGGATGCCCTGTCCCCAACAAAGCCTTAGCACTCTGCCCTCTGTCTCACACCTGAATTCTTTCTTGCCTGAAGATAAGAACCCACAGTTTCCATGGCCTTCCCTCCAGTAACATACATATTTGTAATAATCTTGCTGTTTCATTTTGAAATCTATTTTTAATGCAGTTTCTCCTTTTAGTAGTTTCTACTTAATTGGTGATTTTCTTTTCAAATTTCTAGGCATCTCCTGTAAGGTATTTCTTCCTCCTTAGTTCTGACTCCTGTGACCTGACATTCAAACTGTTTATCTTAGAAGCCTAAAGTCATTCTTCTGTCTTTTCTTAATGTGTTTAATTTTTTTCATGTACTCAGACAATTCCTTCAGCTTTTGTTTCTAAGGGTATTCTTCTATTCAAGGTTTTCATGGGGCCGGTGCCATGGCTCACTTGGCTAATCCTCCATCTGCGGGCATCTCATATGGGTGTTGGGTTCTAGTCCAGGTAGCTCCTCTTCCAATCCAGCTCTCTGCTGTGTCCCAGGAAGGCAATGGAGGATGGTCCAGGTGCTTGGGCCCCTGCACCCACATGGGAGACCAGGAGGAAGCACCAGGCTCCTAGCTTTGGATCGGTGTAGCTTCTGCCATAGCGGCCATTTCGGGGGGTGAACCAACAGAAGGAAGACCTTTCTCTCTGTCTTTCTCACTAACTCTATCTGTCAAATAAATTTTAAAAAAAAAGATTTTCATGCTCTTAATACTATTTTTAGACAGGAAGATAGAAATTAGCCTATGTGTGTGAAAGCAGCCATGGGAAACAAAACATGTGCTCTGCAGAAGGAATGCAGCAGCCTTAGAGGCAGGCCTGGGAAAGCAGCCCAGCACTTTACACTACAAAACCCTGCCCCTCCAATAAAGGCACACCAGGAGAAACCTGTTTGCTTGGTGCAAAGGAGGGTACTGAGTCTGATAACGTTACCTAATTTTGCACCTGAGAAATATTTTGTTCATGAGTGGGGTGTGTGTGTGTGTGTGTAGAAACAGTGAGAAGTAGACACCCAACCCTTAGAAATCCGAGTTATTATTAAGTCCTCCTCATAATCAACTTCATAGGGGCATCTGTCGAAATTTACAGTAGGTTTTTAAGAGAGCAAGGGAGCCCCAGGTCTCTGTTAGGCTGAGACAGAGCTGAAGGACACAGGTGCTGGAAGGTTTGAGGACCACCAGGAGGAATCAGAGAACTTAAGCACTGTCATTGATCTAGCGACAAGCCATGACATCTGAAACCAGAGACTGGCAACTCTGCCATGAATCACCACACCAAATTAATGGGGGAAAATGGCGATGAAGGAAGGTGCCTGGGGTGCCTGTCTCACAAGGAATTTCCATGTGGACAGGCAGTGAGCAAAGCAAGATTTATTTACATGAGAAAGCTCTTGCCACAGCAGCCACTAGGGGGTCTCCAAAGAGGGACACCTGAAAAATGGAGTGCAGTTTTTTAACCACGATTTGGATGAGCAGAATAATAACAGCTAACAATCTCATCAGAAGGACAGAATCATAATCTTGTCTAGCCTGCTCTTGTTAAAACCAAAAGCCTTGGGAACTATGCAATAGGCAAATTCTCTTGGTAAAACTAGGTTAGAAGGGTGGGATTGTTAACTTCCCTTCTATTCTCATGATAAAACTAGAAACTCACTGGGCTGGCCCCTTGGCTCAACACGCTAATCCTCTGCCTTGCGGCACCAGCACACCGGGTTCTAGTCCCGGTCAGGGCACTGGATTCTGTCCTGGTTGCACCTCTTCCAGGCCAGCTTTCTGCTGTGGCCAGGGAGGGCAGTGGAGGATGGCCCAAGTGCTTGGGCCCTGCACCCCATGGGAGACCAGGGAAAGCACCTGGCTGCTGCCTTCAGATCAGGACGGTGCGCCGGCTACGGCAGCCATTGGAGGGTGAACCAATGGCCAAGGAAGACCTTTCTCTGTCTCTTTCTCTCACTGTCCACTCTGCCTGTCAAAAAAAAAAAAAAAACAAAAAAACAAAACAAAACTAGAAACTCACTGTCTTGCTAGTAGACAGGTCTTGCCCACTCTTAAAAGGACTCCTCATTAGGTCATCTAGTCCTTACACCAGCCACCCCCTGCCTTATGACCTCTTTATAAGCCCCCAAATACCCTCCTCCAACAGAATGGTACTCCTGTAACCACAATAAATGCATTTTTCCTTTTCAAAAGTTTACCTTAATGAAGACACTTGCTGTTGCTGTAATCTAGTGAATAATATTGGCATAAGAATTTCAAAAGCCCACTGAAAAAAGGAGATGATTAGGAATGGCAGGCTGTTGCCCCAACTGACAAAGAACCCTTCCCCCCTCCCCCAACTGAGGCAGAAAGCCCCTGGGGTTACACCCAGGACTCCTCTGACTGGGTGGTGGGATGTGCCTCAGAACAAAGCCTGAAAATCTGCATAATTGTCAAGTGAATAGACTGATTGTTTTCTTTGAATCCTCACCCTCCAATTACCCTGTCTCTTTATTTATTTATTTTTTTTGACAGGCAGAGTGGACAGTGAGAGAGAGACAGAAAGGTCTTCCTTTGCCGGTGGTTCATCCTCCAATGGCCGCTGCAGCCGGCGTGCTGTGGCCAGCACACCATGCTGGTCATGGTCTCCCATGGGGTGCAGGGCCCAAGCACTTGGGCCATCCTCCACTGCACTCCCTGGCCACAGCAGAAAGCTGGCCTGGAAGAGGTGCAACCGGGACAGAATCTGGCGCCCCGACCAGGACTAGAACCCAGTGTGCTGGCACCGCTAGGAGGAGGATTAGCCTGTTGAGCCATGGCGCCGGCCCACCCTGTCTCTTTAAAAAATCCTCTGTACTGGGTGGTTTGGTAGAAAAGCACCTGTTTGGATTGAGAGAAACTTCTTTTTCTTTCCCCAAGGCTGCTGCTGCCTTCTTGCAATAAACCTTTACCTCTGGCCATGCCTCATCTTTGGTGAATTGAAGCGACGAGCATCAAGAGCTGGACTATTCCCTCGGTAACCACATTGGTGAGCTAGCCCAGAGGTCTGGGGTATATTCTTCAAGTGGCCTGACCCTCTCACGCTGGTAAGGAGGGCAGTGGCCACTTGTACTCCATCCCCAGAGCAGCTTGTGAGCTAATGTGGTGGTTGGGACTCTGGGGACATCCAGCAGCTGTCCTTTCTCTTCCTGCTGCGCATTAGCTACCTATTAGCACAATGGCTTCCATTTGTGTACGGAGTCAACAGCTCTGAGACTGAAATTTCTGTCTCTGCTCTTTGGGTTTATGGAATTGGGACCTGGCTTAGGTCATTTTTCGTGGTACTGGTTTGTGTGAAACTGGAGAAGACCCCATAAAATCCACACTAAATTGTAGCCCCCCCTTAAGGTTCCCTAGAAATGCTATCCGGGGTGCCACGTGTACTACCGGAATTTGGGGTGCCATACGATTTCACCACAGGCTTATGACTAAATCCCCAATATTAATAAGCCCAAGAGGGTTCTTGCCTAATATTTAGAGAAGAATTCTAAATACCAGTACAGATAAACGAGGCAGCATGGCACGTTTTAAGCTTTTATTTAGTGAGAAAGATGCATAGGAGAGTGAGAGCTATTTACGGGAGAGAGGTGAGTAGGGTTCATACCAAGCACCAGGAACCAGCCACATGGATGAGCCTCTAGGCCAGGAAGCCTAGAGCACATGGCCAGAAGGCCATGCACCCTGGAGGTGCAGGGCTACAGCAAGCCCTGTCCTGGCAAGAGGCCAGGGAAGAAGAGCAGCCGGGGCCACACCGTGGCTGGGCTTTTAACCCACTTCCAAAGGGGAGTGGTTAATTAACCTGCTTGGCTGGTGGGCACCCAGGTGTGGGCAGGTAGGGGAATGAGGCCACACAGGGGCATGGCAAAGGCATCAGGTAGGGGCCTGAGGCCACACAGGGGCGTGGCAGAGGTGTGGTCTTCCAGCTCACAAACCTAATCTATCTTTACCTGTATGCTTGCCTGCTTCATGTGGGAGACAAGATTCCAAGATTTTTGCCTCAGCCCCTCTGTGAGGAAGATTGGGATATGGTTTGGAAGAGTACTCATGTGGTGAAATACGAGTGGTTCAATTTAATTTCCATCCAAAAGCACCTTGAGTTGCGTTGTGGCTGATTGAGCAGCTTACAGTTACCATCCTATTTCTAAGAAGAAAGTGGTGTTCTGTTGTCATACTGCATGGCCTGTGTATGTGTTAAAGTTAAGAGAAGGTGGCTGGTAAGTGGATTTTTAAAATATTTATTTCATTTGAAAGTCAGAGTTGAAGCAGGCAGGCATACAGCTTAAAATTGATTAGGTTTGTGAGCTGGAAGACCACGCCTTTGCCACGCCCCTGTGTGACCTCATCCCCCTACCTGGCCACATCTGGGTGCCTGCCAACCAGCCAATCAGGTTAATTAACCACTCCCCTTTGGAAGTGGGTTAAACTCCTAGGACATGATGTGTCTGGCCCTTCTCTTTCCCCTGACCTCTTGCCAGGAGGGGGCTTGCTGTAGCCCCGCGCCCTAGGCTTCCAGGCCTAGATACTCCTCCATGTAGCTGGTTCCTGGTGCTCAGTATGATCCCACATTTTCCTCTCTTTCTTAAATAACGCTCTCTGCCTCTGCTTTGCTGCTGGTGATAAGCGGTGGAGAGCAGCTCCAAGTGCTTGCTGCATGTGGTTTTGGCCTGCTCTCTGAGTGGTATGGATACTACCCTAGTTTCCAGACTTTTCCCCTCTCTCCTACCTGAACTAAACCCTCACTTTCCTGGCTCCTTGACCTCTTACAAACCTATTGTAAATTTCCACAGATGCCTCTGATGAAATTGACTGTGAGGAACAAGAATTAATGCAATTAAAGGTGTTTTCTGAGCAGAGTGCCCACTGAGTCTGTAATGAGGATATAGTTATCTTTATGTATGTTGGTGTCCAGTACCATTACTGGGACTAGAGTTGCTTTCCAAATTAAATGCTCAAGTAAGTTTTTCAGGTTTCAACTGTGGAACAATAGGGTTAACTGAGGTTACTAACAGCAAGAAGTAATTCTATTTAATTGATTAGAACTTTTATTCATTTTTCTTTGGGAGTTTTAAAAAGGAGGAGTAACCATAATAAAACCATCTTCCTTCCCTTTTCGTTTTCACATTTTGTATAGCAAAAACCATTTACTGATATTCTGAATTACCTGAATTTCTGAATTTCTTCTGTGTATCAGATAACACCACCATTCACAAGTTAAGCTTCTTGGTATTTGGATATCTGTTAGATGCTACTAAGAAAGTAGAGATGAGCTTTCTTTTTAAAGCTTTTGAGGTGGTGTCACAGAATAGCGTGTTGTAGATACAGTCAACTGCTTTGTTACCTTCCAACTAGGCATCTGTAAATCCTGAAACTTAAGATGGCAGGTGATGTCCTATAGACTCTGCTGTTCAAGTTGGACACAACTGACAGTTTGTTCTTTCTCTCTAAAAGTGATAGGGGATTTGTAGCTTAGTGGTTTTTTGTTTATTTCTAATTTGCTGCTGATAATGTATATGAATTTAACATTCTGTGTAAACTGTCATTTGTTACTGCACAGTTTATGCAGTGTTGCTTTGCCAAATAAAAGTTCAAAGTAAAAAAAAAAATCAAGTTATCAAGGATAAGAAATATTTTTTTAAGATTTATTTAAGTATTTGCAAAGCAGAATAACAGAGAGAGAGAGAGAGAGAGAGAGAGAGGTCCTCCATCCACAGGTTCCCTCCCCAGAGAGAGAGAGAGAGAGAGAGAGGTCCTCCATCCACAGGTTCCCTCCCCAGAGAGAGAGAGAGAGAGAGAGAGAGAGAGGTCCTCCATCCACAGGTTCCCTCCCCAGAGAGAGAGAGAGAGGTCCTTCATCCACAGGTTCCCTCCCCAGAGAGAGAGAGAGAGAGAGAGAGAGAGGTCCTCCATCCACAGGTTCCCTCCCCAGAGAGAGAGAGAGAAAGAGAGAGAGAGGTCCTCCATCCACAGGTTCCCTCCCCAGAGGGCTACAATGGCTGGATCTTGCTGATCTGAAGCCAAGAGCCAGGACCCTCATCCAAGTCTCCCACATGGGTGCAGTGGCCAAAGGATTTGTGCCATCCTCCACTGCTTTTCTAGGGCATTTTGAACCAGTGCTCTTATGAAATGCCAGCACTGCAGGTGGAGGTTTAACCTACTATGCCACAGTGCTGGCCCCAATAAAAAGAATTCTAAATGAACTTACCAAACTTTAGAATTGTTTAAAGTTTTATTTATGTATTTGAAAGGCTGAGTTAGAGAGTGGGACAGACATCGTCAACCTACTGGTTCAATCCCAGATCTCTGCAGCAAACAAACACTGGGCCAGACTGAAGGCAGGAGCCTGGAGCTCCATTCAGGCCTCCTACATCAGTAGCAGGGGCCTAAACACTTGTGCCATTTTCCTCTGCTCTTCCCAGGCCATTAGCAGGGAGCTTGATCTGAAGTAGAGCAGCTGTGACATGTGACCCTATGGATGCCAGCATCACAGGTGGTGGCCTTACCCACAACATCACAATTCCAGCCCTGACATTAAAAATGTTCAAGGTTCAGCCAGCATCGTAGGTTAAGTGCAGTCTATCATACCTGCACCCCTTAAGAGTGCTTCTTTGAGTCCAGACTGCTGCACTTCTAATCTAGCACCCTGTGAATGTGCCTGGGATAGCAGAAGATGGCCCCAGTGCTGGGACCCCTGCCACACATGTGGGAGAACCACATGGATTTCCCTGGCTTCCGGCTTCTTCAATCTGTCCCAGCTCTGGCTGCAATCAGTTGGGAAGTGATCCCGATGATCACTTTCTCATTGTCTTTTTTGGAATTCTTTCAAATAAATAAAATCAGGATTTATACCCTATATTAAGTTAGTAATTTTTTTACAAAAATATAAATATTAATGATAATTTTTTGCAAGAGGTTTTTCATATTTGATTTTAAAGTCGAATAACTTTCTACAACACATTTATTTATTTGAAAGGCAGAGATACAAAGAGAGAAAGAGGGAAAGAAAGAGATCTTCCATCCAATGACACTACCCAAATGACTGGGGGTTGGGTCAGGCAGGAGCCAGGAGCTTCTTCTGGGTCTCCCATACAGGTTCAGGGGCTCAAGTACCACATTTCTCTGCTTTGCCCAGGTGCATTAGTAAAGAGCTGGATTGGAAGTTGAGCTGCTGGGATTCAGCTGAGCTGGTACCCACATGAGGTGCTGGCACTGAGGTGCAGGCTTAGCCTTCTATGCCACAGTGCCTGCCCCAGTCTAATAACTTTAAAAAATTTTGAGAGAGAGAAAGAGAGGGAGAGGTAGAGTGAAATGTCTTCCATCTACTAGTTCACTCTTCAAATACCCACAATGGCTGGAGCTGAGCCAATCCAGAACAGGAGCCAGGAGCTTCTTGCAGATCCCCCAAGCTCAAGCACATTTTGCACTGCTTTCCTAAGATTAGCCTACAATGCCCCTCTAAATAACATTTTCAACCATCTAGTCAACTGCATCTTCTTGTTTTTTATTGTTTTTATTTATTTGACAGAGTTAGACAGTGAGACAGAAAGGTCTTCCTTCCATTGCTTCACCCCCAAATGGCTGCTACGGCTGTTGCTGTGTGGATCCGAAGCCAGGAGCCAGGTGCTTCCTCCCTGTCTCCCAGGTCTCCCATGTGGGTGCAGGGGTCCGTGCACTTGGGGCATCCTCCACTGCCTTCCTGGGCCACAGAAGAGAGCTGGACTGGAAGAGGAGCAGCTGGGACTATACCCAGTACCCATACAGGTTGCCAGCACTGCAGGTGAAGGGTTAACCAAGTGAGCCACCAACTGCTTTTCTAGGATTAGCCTACTACGCTACAGTGCCTGGCCCCTCTATCTCCTCAACTGTAATTTTTTAAAATTTCCATTTGATTGACTCCTTCCCAACAACTAGCCATCTCTTATAAGCTATTTTCTCCTCCTTTATTGTTTAGTTATGGCCTGTCATTAAAAATGCTTGTCCTTACAGCTGACATTGTGGCACAGCAGGTTAAGATGCTGCCTGTGATGGCAGCAACCCATATGGGCACTGGTTTGATTCCTCGTGGCCCACTTCTGATTCATCTCCTAGCTAATCCACCTGGCACACAGGAGAGGATGGCCCAAATCTTTGGGACCCTGCACCCATGTGGGAGACCTGGATGAGTCTCCTGGCAGTGGCTTCTGCCAGGCCCAGTTCTGGTTGTAGTGGCCATTTGGCTAATGAACTAGCAGATGGAAGATCTTTCTCTCTCTCTGTTCTCTCTCTGTAACTCTACCTTTGAAATTAATTAATCTTAAAGAGAAATTTTTATCTTAGAGACTAGGATACTAAGAGTACCTAATTTTTTTTGTTAAAGATTTTTTCATTTGTAAGCCAGAGTTCACAGAGGGAGAGAAGAGACAGAGATCTTTGGTCTACTGGTTCATTCCCCAGATGGCCACAATGGCTGGACCTGAGCCACAATGGCCAGGAGCTTCTTCTGGGTCTCACACCTGAGTGGCAGGGGCCCAAGGACTTGGCCATTTTTCATTATGTTCCTTGGCTCATTAGCAGGGATCTGGATCTGAAATGGAATAGTCAGGACTGGAACAAGTGCCCATGTAGGATGGGATGCCTGTGTCACAACATGCCACAACACTGGCCCCTATACTTGACTTTTCTAGATGTATTTAAACTGTTCTATGGAGTTTTATGCTTTTGTTTCTAAGATATGGTATTGTCTTTTTTGTTAAAGATTTATATATTCATTTGAAAGGCAGAGTTACAGAGAGGCAGAGAGAGTGCTGGTTCACTCCCCAAAAGGCTGCAATGGCTGGAGTTCTGCCAATCTGAAGCCAAGAGCCAGGAACATCTTTTGGGTCTCCAACACTAGCGCAGAGAGGCTAAGTACTTGGGCCATCTACTGCTTTTCCAGGCCATAGCAGAGAGCTGGATCAGAAGTAGAGCAGTCCTATGGGAGTCAGGCACTGCAGGTGGTGGCTTTACCTGCAGTGCCACAGCACCGGCCTCGGGTGTACTTGTTTCTAAGTGTTCTCGTTCTTTTATAAGGTTGAATGCTTACAGCCTGCACACATACTATTTCAATGTCTAAGTTGGGGTATCTTTCCACTAGGTTTAACTTCTAAGTTATCTGGGGGAGCTTCCCATTAGAAGAAGCACAGTACAAAAGGATTTTCTTCATCTTTTGGTAGCTAATTACATGAGGGAAAGAAATTTTGTGTTTTGTCAAGATAATCTCATGTATTTTCTATCTTTGGGTTTAGAAAACTGAATGTTAAGAATTGATTTTTAATATCTTTTAAGTGTATCTTTCTACTAATCAACTATTAAATATACTTAATATGTAATAAATATATTTAAACATAATTTGACTCTATATAAGTGAATGATTATTGTCTGATAAAATGATCAGAGATCCTATGTTAACCAAGTATTTTTTAATTTTTGATATCTTTGACATTTTTTTCAAAATCCAAGTTCTAAATTAACTGCTTTGACATTGATTTCTTTGTGGATCCCTGGAAATCAACAAAAGATGTAGTTTTCAACTTGCAGAGATGATGGTTAATTAGGCTCCCTTTACCTGAAAAGTATTATCTAGTTGTAATATCATAAATTTCAAGTTGTTACATTGATATAGAAATGCTATTGATGTGAGTTTCCCAGGGGTTAGGTAACATGCAGAAGTCCAATGGTGAAATCTAACAAGCTGCTGTTCTTCAAAAAGCGGAGGGGGGTTCCTTGGGTACTTTAGAAGAATTTTGAAATTGCTCCAGTGCTATCATTGCCCGAAATGATGAACTGGTTTGTAAAATACTGCTGTGCTTTTTCAAATCCTGTGGGCATCTCCTTTGCTAAATTGCTAAATTACTTTAAACATTTCAATTGTGATGATTTGTCTTTGTCATTCACAGTTCTAGTTCTTCTCCAGGAAGATTTATATTCATAAGACCATTAAAAATTATTATAAATATGGGTTTCTTATGGAAGATCAATGGGGTAACCATGAATTTCTAGAATTCTGAAAAATAAAACAGAATCGTGAAACTGCTAATGGAGATCAAAAGAGAAAAAAAAGAGAAAAAAGCAATTATGGGAGACTCAATGAACTGGTGAAATTTGTGGGTTTTTAATGTCTTAGTTAAGACATTATTCTATTTTTTAAAATGATTTATTTATTTATTTGAAAAGCAGTGTTACAGAGAGGCATGGGTAGAGAGGTTTTCCATCCACTGGTTCACTCCCCAAATGGCCATAATGGCCTGAGCTGGGCCAATCCGAAACCAGTAGCCAGCAGCTTCTTCAGGGTCTCTCACATGAGTGCAGAGGCCCAAGGGCTTGAGCCATCTTCTGCTTTTCCAGACCACCCCAGAGAGTTGGATCAGAAGTGGAGCAGCCAGGACTTGATTTGAATCAGTGGCCATATGCGATGCCGGCACTGAAGGGGGAGGTTTATTTAACATTTTAGGCCACAATGAGGGCAACCTCTAATAACATTTTCAATCATCTTCTGAAGTGCAGCTTTTTTTAAGTTTCCATTTGATTGACTGCTTTCAAATTTCTAGTCCTCTCCTGTAAGCTATTTTCTCCTCCTTTACTGTGGCCTGAGTTAGAAACGCTTACCTTTATGACATTGTGGCATAGCAGGTTAAGCTGCTGCCAGTGACAGTAGCAACCCATATGGGCACTGGTCTGATTCCTGGTGGCCCAATTCTGATCCATCTCCTAGCTAATGCACCTGGGAAAGCAGGAGAGGATGGCCTAAGTCCTTGGGTCTCTGTACCCCTGTAGGAGACAAGGATGAAGCTTCTGTCTGTGGCTTCAGCCTGGCCCATCCCTGTAGTGGTGGCCATGGGGGAAGTGAACCAACAGATGGAAGGTCTCTTTGTTTTCTCTCTCTGTAACTCTGCCTTTAACATAAATAAATAAATGTTAAAAATGTTAATAAAAATGTTAAAATGTTTACCTTAGAAGCCTAGGACAATAAGAGGGCTTGATTATTTACATCTGTGTTTTTCAAGATTTCTTTATTTGAAAAATAAGATTTGGGTAGGGTAGCTTGATATCATGGTGCAGAGGCTGTAGGCTCTTGGTGGGAGAAGCATCCCTTGCTATGTGCCAGAAGCACAGCACTGTGTCTTTTACACAAAGTGGGGAGCGCCACACATTCCTTTCTCCACCCTACTCCACTTCACTCTTTGTTTCTTCTACCTTTTTTGGCTCCAATTTTCTCTGATTTTGCTTTTTGGTTTCTTAAGGTAGAATTGTAGATAATTGATTTCATATCTTACTATGAAATATAGATCTTTACAGCTATTTCCTCCTAAGCCTTGCTTTGCATTTATTCCATTAATTTGTGTTGTACTTTGATTCTAATCATCTTACATCTGAATTTCCCATGTGGTTTCTTCAATAAGTCACTGTCCATTTAGGAATATGATTCTTATTTACTACAAGTTTGAAGAATTCTTCAATATCTTTCTGGTTTTGGTTTCCAGGGATGTAAATTTTTAATTTTTTTTATTTGAGGAACCAAGAGACAGAGCAAAAAGGAGATCCCTGTGCTTCTCTCTCCCATCAACTGACTTTCTCCAGCTACCACAATACCTGGACTCCACTAGCCTAAGGCCTAGCACTCAGAACTCAAGCCAGGTTTGTACCATGGATAGAAAGGGCTCCAGGTACTTGGCCCATTCTTGGCTCTTTCTTTTTCTTTTAGAAAGCTTTTATTTAATGAATACACATTTCATAGGTACAGCTTTAGGAATATAGCAGTTCTTCCCCCCTTCCCACCCTCGCACCCCCACTCCTGTCCCACCTTCTACTCCCTCTGCTATCCCATTCTTCATAAAGATTCATTTGTAATTATCTTTATATACAGAAGGCCAACTCTGTACTAAGTAAAGATTTCAACAGTTTGCAGAGACACACAATGTCTAAAGTACTTTTGAAGATGAGTTTTACTGTTAATTCTCATAGCACAACTCATTAAGGACAGAGGTCCTACATAGGGAGTAAGTACACAGTGACTCCTATTGTTGATTTAATAATTGACACTTTTATTTATGATGTCAGTGATCACCTGAGGCTCTTGTCATTAGCTGCCAAGGCTATGGAAGCCTTTTGAGTCCACAAACTCTGTTACTATGTAGACAGGGCCATAAGAAAAGTGGAAAATTCTCTCTAGCCTTCTGAAAAAGGTACCTCCTTTGAGGTCCTCTTCTTTCCACTGGGGTCTCACTCACAGAGATCATTTATGTAGATTTTCTTTTTTTCTACAGTGTCTTGGATTTCCATGCCTAAAATGCCCTCACGGGATTTTTAGCTAGATGCTGATGTCATTGTGCTGTTTAGGGCATTTGTCATTCTATGAGTCTGCTGTGTGGCCTGCTTTCCATGTTGGATCATTCTCTCCTTTTTAATTCTATCTATTGTTGTTAGTAGACACTTGATCTTGTTTATGTGATCCCTTTGAGCCTATCTATATGAACAGTTACACATTTGTGTTTTAAGGATTTATTTTTCTATTTAAAAGTCAGTTACGCACAGAGAAGCAGAGAGAGAGAGAGAGGGAGGTCTTCTATCCAATGGTTCACTCCCTAGTTGGCTGCAACAGCTAGAGCTCTGCTGACCCAGAGCCAGGAGCTTCTTCCAGGTCCCCCACATAGGTGCAGGGGCCCAAAGACTTGGGCCATCTTCTACTGCTTTTCCAGGGCATAACAGAACTAGATTGGAAGTGGAGCAATCGGGATTCAAACCGGTGCCCATATGGGATGCCAGCACTGGAGGTGGGACTTGAAGTGGTGCCCTTGTGGAATTCCAACACTGCAGAAGGGTGGCTTTACCCTCTAAGCCATGGCCCCAGCCCCTTCTATATGTATTGTTTTCATCATTCAGCTTTTGAACTCTTTGTATCCCTGACCTGTTTTTTTTTTTTGGGGGGGGGGGCACTGCTGTGTTAAACCAAGATAAACTGCAGCTTACAGCACTGGCATCCCATACAGGCCCAGGTTCAAGTCCCAGCTGCTCCATTTCCAATCCAGCTCCTGGCTAATGTGCCTGGAAAAGCAGCAGAAGATGACCCAAGTACTTGGACACCTGCACCCACATATGAGACCCAGAATAAGCCTGTGCTTCCTGGCTTTGGATTGGCACAGCTCTGTCTGTTGTGGCCATCTGGAGAGTGAACCAGTGGATGGAAGATCTATATCTCTTCTCTCTAACTCTGCCTTTCAATTTAACAAATCTTCAAGAATCATTTTTGTCCTACTGTGAAATCATTAAACATTTCTCTTTATATTAATACACATTGTATTGTTCCTAGCTTTTTTAGTGTAGCCTGGTAATCTTTGCCTTTTCTTTTTTTTGACAAGCAGTGTGGATAGTGAGAGAGGGAGAGACAGAGAGAAAGGTCTTCCTTTTTGCCGTTGGTTCACCCTCCAGTGGCCACTGCGGCCAGCACATCTCTCTGATCCGAAGCCAGGAGCCAGGTGCTTCTCCTGGTCTCCCATGCGGGTGCAGGGCCCAAGGACTTGGGCCATCCTCCACTGCCCTCCCGGGCCATAGCAGAGAGCTGGCCTGGAAGAGGGGCAATCGGGACAGAATCCGGCGCCCCAACCAGGACTAGAAGCTGGTGTGCCGGCTCCGCAAGGTGGAGGATTAGCCTGTTAAGCCATGGCGCCAGCCAATCTGCCTTTTTAAACTATTCAACTGAGAAATAGCTATAGATACCTGTGGGATACAACGCAATCATTTGATGAGTGTTAATTCTGGAATTGTCTAATCAGAATAACTCATTCATCACCTCCTATACTGTATGGTGAGTACTTTCAAAAGCCTCTCTTAACAAGCTGAAATATGAAATACAGCATTGTAGTTTCCATGCTTTGCAGTACAGCTGTAGACTCATTTCTCCTGTCTAGTGGAAACTTTGTGCCCCATGACCAATGTATCTCCTTTGTCCTTAACCCACCATTTCTCCCCTCACTCGTTGGTAACCACAATTCTCTACTGACATGCATTTCACAGGTGTACTCTGGCAAGCCCAAAATTGGGGACAGGGAGGTCGGGGCTTAGTCTCCACCCTTGGCACAGGCAAGCACCCACCGGGCCCACTGGAGTGGTGGTGCTCTGCTATCCATGTCCCTCCCCCAGCTGTGATCATGTGCCTAGGACAGCTGCTATTCTCCTATTGGAGCTCCCTCCCACAGCCATGGCTGGGCACCCAGCTGTGGCCCAGGCAAGCCATGGCAGGGTGGTTATGGATCATGGATGGATGGGAGTGATGGGTGAGGGTGTGTAGTGCAGGAAGATGAAGATGGTTAGGAATCATGGGAAGCAAGCCCTTAACCATGTTACCATTTTTCCTTTTAATAAATTTTGGGAAATCATTAAAATCCCCTAAATGTCCCACCACTCTGGTAGGTAGATTTGTAACTTCTACAGACTGCCACTATTTCTAAGGTATGCTAACTAGATACAATGTTGGGAGTTCTCTCACCTCATCTTAACTCTCACATTATGCTATCCATAGCACCCATGCTGAGTTAGGTCTTGGAATTCTTGGTAATAAAGAAGCAATAGGACTCAGAATACGGACTCAAAAATCTAGAAAAGTGAAATATTTAAAAATATGAACACTGCCAACCAAGGCTGCCTGATCACTCTGCAAAAGCCCACAACAGCCAGGGTGCTATCTATGAAAGCCAGGATGCAGGGACTCCATGTGGGTTTCCATGCAGATGGCAAAAATCCAAGTTTTTGCACCATGACCTGTTGACTCAAAAGAACACTTGTGGTGCCGGTGCTGTTGGTGTCATGAGTAAAGTCACCACCTGCATTGCCAGCAATCCATATGGGCATCAGATTGAGTTCTGGCTGCCCGCTTCCAATCCAGCTCTCTGTTATGGCCTGAGAAAGTAGAAGATGGCCCATGGCCTTGGGCCCTTGTGCCTGTGTGGGTGGGAGACCTGGAAGAAGCCCCTGGCTCCTGGTTTTGGATCAGTGTAGCTCTAGCCATTGCAGCCACCTGGGGAGTGAACCAGCAAATGGAAGACCTCTCTCTCTGTCTCTGTGTCTCTGTAACTATGCATTTCAAATAAATAACTAAAACTTTAAAAAATAACTTAAAAAATACTTGAAGTAAGTTGGTTTGGAGGTCTGAAATAGCCAGGACACACCAAGCACTCTGATATATATGTGGTGTGTCCAGAGAAGTAGCTTAACCTAGTGTATCATGATGCCTACGCTTCCAATGTCTGGTTTGTGCAGCCTGTGACCTAGGCCCCATGTGCCCAACAGGCAAGTCTCAGGATGCTCCACATGATTACTGTACAAGAGGGCAAACTCCCAAAGGCAAAATACTTTTCAAATTATGTTGGTATCATATTGACTGTTGTCTCATGGGCTAGAACAAAAGTGAACTGGAAAATGTCAGGGGTCCCTGTGGAGAAGAATTCTATCAAGGTTTGTATACAGAGAGGAGTGTCATTGAACAGTTAAAGAAAGCTGTAATAGATATATTATGTCGATTTTTCCTATACATATAATTGTGGCCAAAAACTAACTTTGAGCTGTATACTTTAATGGAATTTTAGATACATAAAAACGAGAGATGCTGCAAGGAAAACAGTTAGTATTGCCTGAGTAATTTTCTGTGTATATAGATACTAATGAAAACAGGTTTCTTTTTGGTGTACTGCTAATTAATTGGACAATCCTGATGAATAGTATAAATTATTTAGGCAGTGACTTTTTTATGATTTATTTATTTATTTATTTCAAAGGCTGTTACAGAGAGGCAGAGGCAGAAAGAGAGATGGTTTTACATCTGCTGATCACTCCCCAAATGGCCTCATTGGCTGAGGCTGGGCCAATCTGAAGCCAGGAGCCTGGAGATTTTTTCCAAATCTCCCATGTTGGTGCAAGGGACCCAAGGACTTGGGTCTTCTCTCCCCTCTCCTCCTCTTCCCTCCCCTCCCCTCCCCTCCCCTCATTTGACAGGTAGGGTGTGGGGGAAGCTGAATCCGGAAAGGCCTAGAGGAACTTCCTGAGCCTGCCTCAAATTTGAAAACCTGTCTTTAAGTTTCAATTCCCTGGTAGCAAACACCCCAGCCCCAGGGTGCTTCTCCCTAAGGATCATTAAGGTGGTACAATAGGAGTTGCTAAGGCCCTTTTGCATCACAACACCCCACCCCTTGCCCACATGCCCTCATCCACTCTGTACCATCCAACCTGTACCTCAGCTATATACACCACCTCTCTTTTTTTTTGACAGGCAGAGTGGGTAGAGTGAGAGAGAGAGAGAGAGAGAGAGAGAGAGACAGAGAGAAAGGTCTTCCTTTTTTGCCGTTGGTTCACCCTCCAGTGGCCACTGCGGCCAGCACATCTCTCTGATCTGAAGCCAGGAGCCAGGTGCTTCTCCTGGTCTCCCATGCGGGTGCAGGGCCCAAGGACTTGGGCCATCCTCCACTGCCCTCCCGGGCCATAGCAGAGAGCTGGCCTGGAAGAGGGGCAACCGGGAATAGAAGCTGGTGTGCTGGCGCCACAAGGCGGAGGATTAGCCTGGTAAGCCACGGCGCCAGCCTATACAACCTCTCTTTTACAATAAAGTGAGACCCTGCTTCGACTGGGCTCCACACCGCGCCTGATTGTCCCCTGGGTTTGGGGAAGGCTGAGTGGCAGGTGGCGCACTTTCCCCTCCTCGGTTAAGGCAAGCCGTGGGGCAGCCTGCCTAATTCTCCGGCAGTGGCGAGGAACAGTCACCACAGAAGGGTTATAGACCGTGAGAGAGAGAGACAAAGAGAAAGGTCTTCCTTCCATTGGTTCACCCTGCAAATGGCCACCATAGCTGGAGCTGCGCCAACCTGAAGACAGGAGCCAGGTGACCCTTTCTGGTCTCCCACATGGGTGCAGGAGCCCAAGCACCGGGGCCATTCTCCACTGCCCTCCGGGGCCATAGCAGAGAGCTGTACTGGAAGAGAAGCAACTGGGACTAGAACCAGTGCCCATGTGGGATGCCAGTCCTGCAGGTGGAAGATTAACCCAGTGTGCCACAGTGCTGGTCCCAGGACTTTGGTTTTCATCCACTGCTTTCCCAGTCCATAGCAGAGAGCTAGATCAGAAGTGGAGCAGGTAGGACTCAATTTGGTGTCCATGTGAGACGCCCACACTGCAGCAGGAAGCTTTACTCACTACCCCACAGTGATGGCCCTGGCACTGATTATTTTTTTTTTTTTACAGAATTGGTAACAAATGAATATTTTAATTAGCCTAACAATAGTTTCTGTTTAACCTGAGGGATTGGTAGAGTTGTGTGTGCTCTTTCAGGGCCTTGCTGCTCTTCCCATGTGTAAAGCCTATATTCCCCCATAGGGCGGGTACTTTATTTCTGTTGCCCAGCTAATATGCCCATTTGTCTCTATGCCTTTCCTTCATGATCTTGCTAGCACAATGGAATCTAGGGAGAATCTAGACTATTTGTCTCACCACTCTCTCTGAATAATTTCTCTTGCAGATAAGATCCTGGAGAAATCTTCATGTACCCAAGACTAACAAAAAGAATATGTTGCCAGTAAGTTGTTTATTCCTCAGCTTCTTTCACATTGTATTTATTTTTGACAGGCAGAGTTAGAAACAGGCAGAGAGAGAGAGAAAGGTTTTTCTTCCATTGGTTTACCCCCCAAATGGTCGCTACGGCTGGCACGCTGTGCCAATCCGAAACCAGGAGCCAGATACTTCCTGCTGGTCTCCCATACATGTGCGGGGCCCAAGGACTTGGGCCATCCTCCACTGCCTTCCCAGGCCACAGCAGAGAGCTGGACTGAAAGAGGAGCAAGCGGGACAGAATCTGGCACCCCAACCGGGACTAGAACCCAGGGTACCAGCACCGCAGGCAGAGGATTACCCTAGTGAGCTGCGGTTCCGGCCTACATTGTATTTTAAGATGTTTATAAGATTTAGTTAGGTTGGAAAAGCATAAAGAAATATAATTCAGAATCAGGACAAATTGAGCATGGCTGCAAGATTTAAAGCCATCTGAGCTGAATGCACATTGGTTTCAATTTTTTTTATTGTCATAGCTTCAAGATGTTTTACATGGTTCTAGTGGAAACTTACAGAAGAATCGAAGAGCTGGCGACATGGTACAGCAGGTTAAGGCCCTGGCCTGAAGCGCCGGTATCCCATATGGGCACTAATTCTACTCCTGGATGTTCCTCTTCCAATCCAGCTCTCAGCTATAGCCTAGGATAGCAGTAGAAGATGGAAGCTGAGGGGGACCGCCGGCTCCAAAACCCAAAACGCGCTGCGGCCTCCAGGGAGGGACACAGGGGACACAAGTGGCTGTGTGGCTTGCAGTGCCCGACGAGAGGGAGGAAGGGAGGGAGGGAAGGAGGAAGGGAGGCTGGCTGCTGAGGCGCAGCCACCACCAGCCCTTCAGGGAACTAGCAGCGGAGGCTTGGGAAG
The DNA here is from genome assembly GCF_033115175.1 of Lepus europaeus. Classification (NCBI taxonomy): domain Eukaryota; kingdom Metazoa; phylum Chordata; class Mammalia; order Lagomorpha; family Leporidae; genus Lepus; species Lepus europaeus. Next base: position 102,050 of record NW_026909181.1, read on the forward strand.
TGGGGGCTGCCCACTAAGACATCCCATTCCCTGGGGCTGCAGTGGGGCTGCAGGGTCGGGCGCGCGCGCGGGCCTTGGGGGCTTCTTGCCTGTGTGCAGGGCTTCTACGCACAAGGTGGCACCTCATCCCGGCCCAAGGGTGGTGACAGGAACCCAGGTGGCGCTCGGGGACTCAGCAGGGCCTGCCCGCAACACCTGATTGCCCGCGGGCGTGTCCGTCCACCCTCAAAAAGTTCTGCTGGGACAGCCCTGACCGAGCTCCGAGCTCATCACCCTTGGACCGCCCCAGTGGGCTTCAGGAGTGGGTGTGTGCCAGCAGCAGCCCTCCCCACTCACCCACCGTGCGTCGGCCCCATCCGACAAGCACCTAGGGCGGGTGGGGCTTCCCGGGGGGCCTATTTGCAACACCGGGAAGCGCGGGGCAGTTCGTGTGTGCGGCCCGGGGACACCCGCAGGTGTGTGTGCTCCCCCCATGGCCGGCTGAGGCGGCTAGCCAGCACCTGGGGGCTGTTGGCAGCGCCCCTGGGCAGCCTCCTAGAGCCAGGGGTCTGGCAGGCTCCGGGGGCAAATGGACTACGGAAGCCCGAGAGGGGCCCGTCCGCGCCAAAACCCAAAACGCGCTGCGGCCTCCAGGGCACAGGGGACACAAGTGGCTGTGTGGCTTGCAGTGCCCGACCAGAGGGAGGGAGGTTGTCTGGCTGCTGAGGCGCAGCCGGTGTCAGCCCTTCGGGGAACTGCCCCTGGATGCTTCGGGAATGGGGGCTGCCAACTCAGAACCCCCGTTCCCTGTGGCTGCAGCCAGCCAGGGGGCTCCAGGGTCGGGCGCGCCCGCGGGCCTGGGGGGGCTTCTTGCCTGTGTGCAGGGCTTCTACGCACAAGGTGGCACCTCATCCCGGCCCAAGGGTGGTGGCAGGAACCCAGGAGGCGCTCGGGGACTCAGCAGGGCAAGCCCCTGGGGCCAGGGGTCTGGCAGGCTCCGGGGGCAAATGGACTACGGAAGCCGAGAGGGGCCCGTCCGCGCCGAAACCCAAAACGCGCTGCGGCCTCCAGGGACACAGGGGACACAAGTGGCTGTGTGGCTTGCAGTGCCCGACCAGAGGGAGGGAGGTTGTCTGGCTGCTGAGGCGCAGCCGGTGTCAGCCCTTCGGGGAAGTGCCCGTGGATGCTTCGGGAATGGGGGCTGCCAACTCAGAACCCCCGTTCCCTGTGGCTGCAGCCAGCCAGGGGGCTCCAGGGTCGGGCGCGCCCGCGGGCCTGGGGGGCTTCTTGCCTGTGTGCAGGGCTTCTATGCACAAGGTGGCACCTCATCCCGGCCAAAGGGTGGTGGCAGGAACCCAGGAGGCGCTCGGGGACTCAGCAGGGCCCGCCCCTGGGGCCAGGGGTCTGGCAGGCTCCGGGGACAAATGGACTACGGAAGCCCGAGAGGGGCCCGTCCGCGCCAAAACCCAAAACGCGTTGCGGCCTCCAGGGCACAGGGGACACAAGTGGCTGTGTGGCTTGCAGTGCCCGACCAGAGGGAGGGAGGTTGTCTGGCTGCTGAGGCGCAGCCGGTGTCAGCCCTTCGGGGAACTGCCCATGTATGCTTCGGGAATGGGGGCTGCCAACTCAGAACCCCCGTTCCCTGTGGCTGCAGCCAGCCAGGGGGCTCCAGGGTCGGGCGCGCCCGCGGGCCTGGGGGGCTTCTTGCCTGTGTGCAGGGCTTCTACGCACAAGGTGGCACCTCATCCCGGCCCAAGGGTGGTGGCAGGAACCCAGGAGGCGCTCGGGGACTCAGCAGGGCAAGCCCCTGGGGCCAGGGGTCTGGCAGGCTCCGGGGGCAAATGGACTACGGAAGCCGAGAGGGGCCCGTCCGCGCCGAAACCCAAAACGCGCTGCGGCCTCCAGGGACACAGGGGACACAAGTGGCTGTGTGGCTTGCAGTGCCCGACCAGAGGGAGGGAGGTTGTCTGGCTGCTGAGGCGCAGCCGGTGTCAGCCCTTCGGGGAAGTGCCCGTGGATGCTTCGGGAATGGGGGCTGCCAACTCAGAACCCCCGTTCCCTGTGGCTGCAGCCAGCCAGGGGGCTCCAGGGTCGGGCGCGCCCGCGGGCCTGGGGGGCTTCTTGCCTGTGTGCAGGGCTTCTATGCACAAGGTGGCACCTCATCCCGGCCAAAGGGTGGTGGCAGGAACCCAGGAGGCGCTCGGGGACTCAGCAGGGCCCGCCCCTGGGGCCAGGGGTCTGGCAGGCTCCGGGGACAAATGGACTACGGAAGCCCGAGAGGGGGCCCGTCCGCGCCAAAACCCAAAACGCGCTGCGGCCTCCAGGGCACAGGGGACACAAGTGGCTGTGTGGCTTGCAGTGCCCGACCAGAGGGAGGGAGGTTGTCTGGCTGCTGAGGCGCAGCCGGTGTCAGCCCTTCGGGGAACTGCCCGTGGATGCTTCGGGAATGGGGGCTGCCAACTCAGAAACCCCGTTCCCTGTGGCTGCAGCCAGCCAGGGGACTCCAGGGTGGGGTGCGCCCGCGGGCCTGGGGGGCTTCTTGCCTGTGTGCAGGGCTTCTACGCACAAGGTGGCACCTCATCCCGGCCCAAGGGTGGTGGCAGGAACCCAGGAGGCGCTCGGGGACTCAGCAGGGCCTGCCCCTGGGGCCTGGGGTCTGGCAGGCTCCGGGAGCAAATGGACTACGGAAGCCGAGAGGGGCCCGTCCGCGCCAAAACCCAAAACGCGCTGCGGCCTCCAGGGACACAGGGGACACAAGTGGCTGTGTGGCTTGCAGTGCCCGACCAGAGGGAGGGAGGTTGTCTGGCTGCTGAGGCGCAGCCGGTGTCAGCCCTTCGGGGAACTGCCCGTGGATGCTTCGGGAATGGGGGCTGCCAACTCAGAACCCCCGTTCCCTGTGGCTGCAGCCAGCCAGGGGGCTCCAGGGTCTGGCGCGCCCGCGGGCCTGGGGGGCTTCTTGCCTGTGTGCAGGGCTTCTACGCACAAGGTGGCACCTCATCCCGGCCCAAGGGTGGTGGCAGGAACCCAGGAGGCGCTCGGGGACTCAGCAGGGCCCGACCCTGGGGCCAGGGGTCTGGCAGGCTCCGGGGTCAAATGGACTACGGAAACCGAGAGGGGCCCGTCCGCGCCAAAACCCAAAACGCGCTGCGGCCTCCAGGGACACAGGGGACACAAGTGGCTGTGTGGCTTGCAGTGCCCGACCAGAGGAAGGGAGGTTGTCTGGCTGCTGAGGCGCAGCCGGTGTCAGCCCTTCGGGGAACTGCCCGTGGATGCTTCGGGAATGGGGGCTGCCAACTCAGAAACCCCGTTCCCTGTGGGCTGCAGCCAGCCAGGGGGCTCCAGGGTCGGGCGCGCCCCGCGGGCCTGGGGGGCTTCTTGCCTGTGTGCAGGGCTTCTACACACAAGGTGGCACCTCATCCCGGCCCAAGGGTGGTGGCAGGAACTCAGGAGGCGCTCGGGGACTCAGCAGGGCCCGCCCCTGGGGCCAGGGGTCTGGCAGGCTCCGGGGGCAAATGGACTACGGAAGCCGAGAGGGGCCCGTCCGCGCCAAAACCCAAAACGCGCTGCGGCCTCCAGGGACACAGGGGACACAAGTGGCTGTGTGGCTTGCAGTGCCCGACCAGAGGGAGGGAGGTTGTCTGGCTGCTGAGGCGCAGCCGGTGTCAGCCCTTCGGGGAACTGCCCGTGGATGCTTCGGGAATGGGGGGCTGCCAACTCAGAACCCCCGTTCCCTGTGGCTGCAGCCAGCCAGGGGGCTCCAGGGTCGGGCGCGCCCGTGGGCCTGGGGGGCTTCTTGCCTGTATGCAGGGCTTCTACGCACAAGGTGGCACCTCATCCCGGCCCAAGGGTGGTGGCAGGAACCCAGGAGGCGCTCGGGAACTCAGCAGGGCCGCCCCTGGGCCAGGGGTCTGGCAGGCTCCGGGGGCAAATGGACTACGGAAGCCGAGAGGGGCCCGTCCGCGCCAAAACCCAAAACGCGCTGCGGCCTCCAGGGACACAGGGGACACGAGTGGCTGTGTGGCTTGCAGTGCCCGACCAGAGGGAGGGAGGTTGTCTGGCTGCTGAGGCGCAGCCGGTGTCAGCCCTTCGGGGAACTGCCCGTGGATGCTTCGGGAATGGGGGCTGCCAACTCAGAACCCCCGTTCCCTGTGGCTGCAGCCAGCCAGGGGGCTCCAGGGTCGGGCGCGCCCGCGGGCCTGGGGGGCTTCTTGCCTGTGTGCAGGGCTTCTACGCACAAGGTGGCACCTCATCCCGGCCCAAGGGTGGTGGCAGGAACCCAGGAGGCGCTCGGGGACTCAGCAGGGCAAGCCCCTGGGGCCAGGGGTCTGGCAGGCTCCGGGGGCAAATGGACTACGGAAGCCGAGAGGGGCCCGTCCGCGCCAAAACCCAAAACGCGCTGCGGCCTCCAGGGACACAGGGGACACAAGTGGCTGTGTGGCTTGCAGTGCCCGACCAGAGGGAGGGAGGTTGTCTGGCTGCTGAGGCGCAGCCGGTGTCAGCCCTTCGGGGAACTGCCCGTGGATGCTTCGGGAATGGGGGCTGCCAACTCAGAACCCCCGTTCCATGTGGCTGCAGCCAGCCAGGGGGCTCCAGGGTCGGGCGCGCCCGCGGGCCTGGGGGGCTTCTTGCCTGTGTGCAGGGCTTCTACGCACAAGGTGGCACCTCATCCCGGCCCAAGGGTGGTGGCAGGAACCCAGGAGGCGCTCGGGGACTCAGCAGGGCAAGCCCCTGGGGCCAGGGGTCTGGCAGGCTCCGGGGGCAAATGGACTACGGAAGCCGAGAGGGGCCCGTCCGCGCCAAAACCCAAAACGCGCTGCGGCCTCCAGGGACACAGGGGACACGAGTGGCTGTGTGGCTTGCAGTGCCCGACCAGAGGGAGGGAGGTTGTCTGCCTGCTGAGGCGCAGCCGGTGTCAGCCCTTCGGGGAACTGCCCGTGGATGCTTCGGGAATGGGGGCTGCCAACTCAGAACCCCCGTTCCCTGTGGCTGCAGCCAGCCAGGGGGCTCCAGGGTCGGGGCGCGCCTGCGGGCCTGGGGGGCTTCTTGCCTGTGTGCACGGCTTCTACGCACAAGGTGGCACCTCATCCCGGCCCAAGGGTGGTGGCAGGAACCCAGGAGGCGCTCGGGGACTCAGCAGGGCAAGCCCCTGGGGCCAGGGGTCTGGCAGGCTCCGGGGGCAAATGGACTACGGAAGCCGAGAGGGGCCCGTCCGCGCCGAAACCCAAAACGCGCTGCGGCCTCCAGGGACAGAGGGGACACAAGTGGCTGTGTGGCTTGCAGTGCCCGACCAGAGGGAGGGAGGTTGTCTGGCTGCTGAGGCGCAGCCGGTGTCAGCCCTTCGGCGAAGTGCCCGTGGATGCTTCGGGAATGGGGGCTGCCAACTCAGAAACCCCGTTCCCTGTGGCTGCAGCCAGCCAGGAGACTCCAGGGTGGGGTGCGCCCGCGGGCCTGGGGGCTTCTTGCCTGTGTGCAGGGCTTCTACGCACAAGGTGGCACCTCATCCCGGCCCAAGGGTGGTGGCAGGAACCCAGGAGGCGCTCGGGGACTCAGCAGGGCCCGCCCCTGGGGCCAGGGGTCTGGCAGGCTCCGGGGGCAAATGGACTACGGAAACCGAGAGGGGCCCTTCCGCGCCAAAACCCAAAACGCGCTGCGGCCTCCAGGGACACAGGGGACACAAGTGGCTGTGTGGCTTGCAGTGCCCGACCAGAGGGAGGGAGGTTGTCTGGCTGCTGAGGCGCAGCCGGTGTCAGCCCTTCGGGGAACTGCCCGTGGATGCTTCGGGAATGGGGGCTGCCAACTCAGAAACCCCGTTCCCTGTGGCTGCAGCCAGCCAGGGGACTCCAGGGTGGGGTGCGCCCGCGGGCCTGGGGGGCTTCTTGCCTGTGTGCAGGGCTTCTACGCACAAGGTGGCACCTCATCCCGGCCCAAGGGTGGTGGCAGGAACTCAGGAGGCGCTCGGGGACTCAGCAGGGCCTGCCCCTGGGGCCTGGGGTCTGGCAGGCTCCGGGGGCAAATGGACTACGGAAGCCGAGAGGGGCCCGTCCGCGCCAAAACCCAAAACGCGCTGCGGCCTCCAGGGACACAGGGGACACAAGTGGCTGTGTGGCTTGCAGTGCCCGACCAGAGGGAGGGAGGTTGTCTGGCTGCTGAGGCACAGCCGGTGTCAGCCCTTCGGGAACTGCCCATGTATGCTTCGGGAATGGGGGCTGCCAACACAGAACCCCCGTTCCCTGTGGCTGCAGCCAGCCAGGGGGCTCCAGGGTCGGGCGCGCCCGCGGGCCTGGGGGGCTTCTTGCCTGTGTGCAGGGCTTCTACGCACAAGGTGGCACCTCATCCCGGCCCAAGGGTGGTGGCAGGAACTCAGGAGGCGCTCGGGGACTCAGCAGGGCCCGCCCCTGGGGCCAGGGGTCTGGCAGGCTCCGGGGGCAAATGGACTACGGAAGCCGAGAGGGGCCCGTCCGCGCCAAAACCCAAAACGCGCTGCGGCCTCCAGGGACACAGGGGACACAAGTGGCTGTGTGGCTTGCAGTGCCCGACGAGAGGGAGGAAGGGAGGGAGGGAAGGAGGAAGGGAGGCTGGCTGCTGAGGCGCAGCCACCACCAGCCCTTCAGGGAACTAGCAGCGGAGGCTTGGGAAGTGGGGGCTGCCCACTAAGACATCCCATTCCCTGGGGCTGCAGTGGGGCTGCAGGGTCGGGCGCGCGCGCGCGGGCCTTGGGGGCTTCTTGCCTGTGTGCAGGGCTTCTACGCACAAGGTGGCACCTCATCCCGGCCCAAGGGTGGTGACAGGAACCCAGGTGGCGCTCGGGGACTCAGCAGGGCCTGCCCGCAACACCTGATTGCCCGCGGGCGTGTCCGTCCACCCTCAAAAAGTTCTGCTGGGACAGCCCTGACCGAGCTCCGAGCTCATCACCCTTGGACCGCCCCAGTGGGCTTCAGGAGTGGGTGTGTGCCAGCAGCAGCCCTCCCCACTCACCCACCGTGCGTCGGCCCCATCCGACAAGCACCTAGGGCGGGTGGGGCTTCCCGGGGGGCCTATTTGCAACACCGGGAAGCGCGGGGCAGTTCGTGTGTGCGGCCCGGGGACACCCGCAGGTGTGTGTGCTCCCCCCATGGCCGGCTGAGGCGGCTAGCCAGCACCTGGGGGCTGTTGGCAGCGCCCCTGGGCAGCCTCCTAGAGCCAGGGGTCTGGCAGGCTCCGGGGGCAAATGGACTACGGAAGCCCGAGAGGGGCCCGTCCGCGCCAAAACCCAAAACGCGCTGCGGCCTCCAGGGCACAGGGGACACAAGTGGCTGTGTGGCTTGCAGTGCCCGACCAGAGGGAGGGAGGTTGTCTGGCTGCTGAGGCGCAGCCGGTGTCAGCCCTTCGGGGAACTGCCCCTGGATGCTTCGGGAATGGGGGCTGCCAACTCAGAACCCCCCGTTCCCTGTGGCTGCAGCCAGCCAGGGGGCTCCAGGGTCGGGCGCGCCCGCGGGCCTGGGGGGCTTCTTGCCTGTGTGCAGGGCTTCTACGCACAAGGTGGCACCTCATCCCGGCCCAAGGGTGGTGGCAGGAACCCAGGAGGCGCTCGGGGACTCAGCAGGGCAAGCCCCTGGGGCCAGGGGTCTGGCAGGCTCCGGGGGCAAATGGGACTACGGAAGCCGAGAGGGGCCCGTCCGCGCCGAAACCCAAAACGCGCTGCGGCCTCCAGGGACACAGGGGACACAAGTGGCTGTGTGGCTTGCAGTGCCCGACCAGAGGGAGGGAGGTTGTCTGGCTGCTGAGGCGCAGCCGGTGTCAGCCCTTCGGGGAAGTGCCCGTGGATGCTTCGGGAATGGGGGCTGCCAACTCAGAACCCCCGTTCCCTGTGGCTGCAGCCAGCCAGGGGGCTCCAGGGTCGGGCGCGCCCGCGGGCCTGGGGGGGCTTCTTGCCTGTGTGCAGGGCTTCTATGCACAAGGTGGCACCTCATCCCGGCCAAAGGGTGGTGGCAGGAACCCAGGAGGCGCTCGGGGACTCAGCAGGGCCCGCCCCTGGGGCCAGGGGTCTGGCAGGCTCGGGGACAAATGGACTACGGAAGCCCGAGAGGGGGCCCGTCCGCGCCAAAACCCAAAACGCGCTGCGGCCTCCAGGGCACAGGGGACACAAGTGGCTGTGTGGCTTGCAGTGCCCGACCAGAGGGAGGGAGGTTGTCTGGCTGCTGAGGCGCAGCCGGTGTCAGCCCTTCGGGAACTGCCCGTGGATGCTTCGGGAATGGGGGCTGCCAACTCAGAAACCCCGTTCCCTGTGGCTGCAGCCAGCCAGGGGGCTCCAGGGTCGGGCGCGCCCCGCGGGCCTGGGGGGCTTCTTGCCTGTGTGCACGGCTTCTACGCACAAGGTGGCACCTCATCCCGGCCCAAGGGTGGTGGCAGGAACCCAGGAGGCGCTCGGGGACTCAGCAGGGCAAGCCCCTGGGGCCAGGGGTCTGGCAGGCTCCGGGGGCAAATGGACTACGGAAGCCGAGAGGGGCCCGTCCGCGCCGAAACCCAAAACGCGCTGCGGCCCTCCAGGGACAGAGGGGACACAAGTGGCTGTGTGGCTTGCAGTGCCCGACCAGAGGGAGGGGAGGTTGTCTGGCTGCTGAGGCGCAGCCGGTGTCAGCCCTTCGGCGAAGTGCCCGTGGATGCTTCAGGAATGGGGGCTTGCCAACTCAGAAACCCCGTTCCCTGTGGCTGCAGCCAGCCAGGGGACTCCAGGGTGGGGTGCGCCCGCGGGCCTGGGGGGCTTCTTGCCTGTGTGCAGGGCTTCTACGCACAAGGTGGCACCTCATCCCGGCCCAAAGGGTGGTGGCAGGAACCCAGGAGGCGCTCGGGGACTCAGCAGGGCAAGCCCCTGGGGCCAGGGGTCTGGCAGGCTCCGGGGGCAAATGGACTACGGAAGCCGAGAGGGGCCCGTCCGCGCCAAAGCCCAAAACGCGCTGCGGCCTCCAGGGACACAGGGGACACAAGTGGCTGTGTGGCTTGCAGTGCCCGACCAGAGGGAGGGAGGTTGTCTGGCTGCTGAGGCGCAGCCGGTGTCAGCCCTTCGGGGAACTGCCCGTGGATGCTTCGGGAATGGGGGCTGCCAACTCAGAACCCCCGTTCCCTGTGGCTGCAGCCAGCCAGGGGGCTCCGGGGTCGGGCGCGCCCGCGGGCCTGGGGGGCTTCTTGCCTGTGTGCAGGGCTTCTACGCACAAGGTGGCACCTCATCCCGGCCCAAGGGTGGTGGCAGGAACCCAGGAGGCGCTCGGGGACTCAGCAGGGCAAGCCCCTGGGGCCAGGGGTCTGGCAGGCTCCGGGGGCAAATGGACTACGGAATCCGAGAGGGGCCCATCCGCGCCAAAACCCAAAACGCGCTGCGGCCTCCAGGGACACAGGGGACACGAGTGGCTGTGTGGCTTGCAGTGCCCGACCAGAGGGAGGGAGGTTGTCTGCCTGCTGAGGCGCAGCCGGTGTCAGCCCTTCGGGGAACTGCCCGTGGATGCTTCGGGAATGGGGGCTGCCAACTCAGAACCCCCGTTCCCTGTGGCTGCAGCCAGCCAGGGGGCTCCAGGGTCGGGCGCGCCTGCGGGCCTGGGGGGCTTCTTGCCTGTGTGCACGGCTTCTACGCACAAGGTGGCACCTCATCCCGGCCCAAGGGTGGTGGCAGGAACCCAGGAGGCGCTCGGGGACTCAGCAGGGCAAGCCCCTGGGGCCAGGGGTCTGGCAGGCTCCGGGGGCAAATGGACTACGGAAGCCGAGAGGGGCCCGTCCGCGCCGAAACCCAAAACGCGCTGCGGCCTCCAGGGACAGAGGGGACACAAGTGGCTGTGTGGCTTGCAGTGCCCGACCAGAGGGAGGGAGGTTGTCTGGCTGCTGAGGCGCAGCCGGTGTCAGCCCTTCGGCTAAGTGCCCGTGGATGCTTCGGGAATGGGGGCTGCCAACTCAGAAACCCCGTTCCCTGTGGCTGCAGCCAGCCAGGGGACTCCAGGGTGGGGTGCGCCCGCGGGCCTGGGGGGCTTCTTGCCTGTGTGCAGGGCTTCTACGCACAAGGTGGCACCTCATCCCGGCCCAAGGGTGGTGGCAGGAACCCAGGAGGCGCTCGGGGACTCAGCAGGGCCCGCCCCTGGGGCCAGGGGTCTGGCAGGCTCCGGGGGCAAATGGACTACGGAAACCGAGAGGGGCCCTTCCGCGCCAAAACCCAAAACGCGCTGCGGCCTCCAGGGACACAGGGGACACAAGTGGCTGTGTGGCTTGCAGTGCCCGACCAGAGGGAGGGAGGTTGTCTGGCTGCTGAGGCGCAGCCGGTGTCAGCCCTTCGGGGAACTGCCCGTGGATGCTTCGGGAATGGGGGCTGCCAACTCAGAAACCCCGTTCCCTGTGGCTGCAGCCAGCCAGGGGACTCCAGGGTGGGGTGCGCCCGCGGGCCTGGGGGGCTTCTTGCCTGTGTGCAGGGCTTCTACGCACAAGGTGGCACCTCATCCCGGCCCAAGGGTGGTGGCAGGAACTCAGGAGGCGCTCGGGGACTCAGCAGGGCCTGCCCCTGGGGCCTGGGGTCTGGCAGGCTCCGGGGGCAAATGGACTACGGAAGCCGAGAGGGGCCCGTCCGCGCCAAAACCCAAAACGCGCTGCGGCCTCCAGGGACACAGGGGACACAAGTGGCTGTGTGGCTTGCAGTGCCCGACCAGAGGGAGGGAGGTTGTCTGGCTGCTGAGGCACAGCCGGTGTCAGCCCTTCGGGGAACTGCCCATGTATGCTTCGGGAATGGGGGCTGCCAACACAGAACCCCCGTTCCCTGTGGCTGCAGCCAGCCAGGGGGCTCCAGGGTCGGGCGCGCCCGCGGGCCTGGGGGGCTTCTTGCCTGTGTGCAGGGCTTCTACGCACAAGGTGGCACCTCATCCCGGCCCAAGGGTGGTGGCAGGAACTCAGGAGGCGCTCGGGGACTCAGCAGGGCCCGCCCCTGGGGCCAGGGGTCTGGCAGGCTCCGGGGGCAAATGGACTACGGAAGCCGAGAGGGGCCCGTCCGCGCCAAAACCCAAAACGCGCTGCGGCCTCCAGGGACACAGGGGACACAAGTGGCTGTGTGGCTTGCAGTGCCCGACCAGAGGGAGGGAGGTTGTCTGGCTGCTGAGGCGCAGCCGGTGTCAGCCCTTCGGGGAACTGCCCGTGGATGCTTCGGGAATGGGGGCTGCCAACTCAGAACCCCCGTTCCCTGTGGCTGCAGCCAGCCAGGGGGCTCCAGTGTCTGGCGCGCCCGCGGGCCTGGGGGGCTTCTTGCCTGTGTGCAGGGCTTCTACGCACAAGGTGGCACCTCATCCCGGCCCAAGGGTGGTGGCAGGAACCCAGGAGGCGCTCGGGGACTCAGCAGGGCCCGACCCTGGGGCCAGGGGTCTGGCAGGCTCCGGGGGCAAATGGACTACGGAAACCGAGAGGGGCCCGTCCGCGCCAAAACCCAAAACGCGCTGCGGCCTCCAGGGACACAGGGGACACAAGTGGCTGTGTGGCTTGCAGTGCCCGACCAGAGGAAGGGAGGTTGTCTGGCTGCTGAGGCGCAGCCGGTGTCAGCCCTTCGGGGAACTGCCCGTGGATGCTTCGGGAATGGGGGCTGCCAACTCAGAAACCCCGTTCCCTGTGGCTGCAGCCAGCCAGGGGGCTCCAGGGTCGGGCGCGCCCGCGGGCCTGGGGGGCTTCTTGCCTGTGTGCAGGGCTTCTACACACAAGGTGGCACCTCATCCCGGCCCAAGGGTGGTGGCAGGAACTCAGGAGGCGCTCGGGGACTCAGCAGGGCCCGCCCCTGGGGCCAGGGGTCTGGCAGGCTCCGGGGGCAAATGGACTACGGAAGCCGAGAGGGGCCCGTCCGCGCCAAAACCCAAAACGCGCTGCGGCCTCCAGGGACACAGGGGACACAAGTGGCTGTGTGGCTTGCAGTGCCCGACGAGAGGGAGGAAGGGAGGGAGGGAAGGAGGAAGGGAGGCTGGCTGCTGAGGCGCAGCCACCACCAGCCCTTCAGGGAACTAGCAGCGGAGGCTTGGGAAGTGGGGGCTGCCCACTAAGACATCCCATTCCCTGGGGCTGCAGTGGGGCTGCAGGGTCGGGCGCGCGCGCGGGCCTTGGGGGCTTCTTGCCTGTGTGCAGGGCTTCTACGCACAAGGTGGCACCTCATCCCGGCCCAAGGGTGGTGACAGGAACCCAGGTGGCGCTCGGGGACTCAGCAGGGCCTGCCCGCAACACCTGATTGCCCGCGGGCGTGTCCGTCCACCCTCAAAAAGTTCTGCTGGGACAGCCCTGACCGAGCTCCGAGCTCATCACCCTTGGACCGCCCCAGTGGGCTTCAGGAGTGGGTGTGTGCCAGCAGCAGCCCTCCCCACTCACCCACCGTGCGTCGGCCCCATCCGACAAGCACCTAGGGCGGGTGGGGCTTCCCGGGGGGCCTATTTGCAACACCGGGAAGCGCGGGGCAGTTCGTGTGTGCGGCCCGGGGACACCCGCAGGTGTGTGTGCTCCCCCCATGGCCGGCTGAGGCGGCTAGCCAGCACCTGGGGGCTGTTGGCAGCGCCCCTGGGCAGCCTCCTAGAGCCAGGGGTCTGGCAGGCTCCGGGGGCAAATGGACTACGGAAGCCCGAGAGGGGCCCGTCCGCGCCAAAACCCAAAACGCGCTGCGGCCTCCAGGGCACAGGGGACACAAGTGGCTGTGTGGCTTGCAGTGCCCGACCAGAGGGAGGGAGGTTGTCTGGCTGCTGAGGCGCAGCCGGTGTCAGCCCTTCGGGGAACTGCCCCTGGATGCTTCGGGAATGGGGGCTGCCAACTCAGAACCCCCGTTCCCTGTGGCTGCAGCCAGCCAGGGGGCTCCAGGGTCGGGCGCGCCCGCGGGCCTGGGGGGCTTCTTGCCTGTGTGCAGGGCTTCTACGCACAAGGTGGCACCTCATCCCGGCCCAAGGGTGGTGGCAGGAACCCAGGAGGCGCTCGGGGACTCAGCAGGGCAAGCCCCTGGGGCCAGGGGTCTGGCAGGCTCCGGGGGCAAATGGACTACGGAAGCCGAGAGGGGCCCGTCCGCGCCAAAACCCAAAACGCGCTGCGGCCTCCAGGGACACAGGGGACACGAGTGGCTGTGTGGCTTGCAGTGCCCGACCAGAGGGAGGGAGGTTGTCTGCCTGCTGAGGCGCAGCCGGTGTCAGCCCTTCGGGGAACTGCCCGTGGATGCTTCGGGAATGGGGGCTGCCAACTCAGAACCCCCGTTCCCTGTGGCTGCAGCCAGCCAGGGGGCTCCAGGGTCGGGCGCGCCTGCGGGCCTGGGGGGCTTCTTGCCTGTGTGCACGGCTTCTACGCACAAGGTGGCACCTCATCCCGGCCCAAGGGTGGTGGCAGGAACCCAGGAGGCGCTCGGGGACTCAGCAGGGCAAGCCCCTGGGGCCAGGGGTCTGGCAGGCTCCGGGGGCAAATGGACTACGGAAGCCGAGAGGGGCCCGTCCGCGCCGAAACCCAAAACGCGCTGCGGCCTCCAGGGACAGAGGGGACACAAGTGGCTGTGTGGCTTGCAGTGCCCGACCAGAGGGAGGGAGGTTGTCTGGCTGCTGAGGCGCAGCCGGTGTCAGCCCTTCGGCGAAGTGCCCGTGGATGCTTCGGGAATGGGGGCTGCCAACTCAGAAACCCCGTTCCCTGTGGCTGCAGCCAGCCAGGGGACTCCAGGGTGGGGTGCGCCCGCGGGCCTGGGGGGCTTCTTGCCTGTGTGCAGGGCTTCTACGCACAAGGTGGCACCTCATCCCGGCCCAAGGGTGGTGGCAGGAACCCAGGAGGCGCTCGGGGACTCAGCAGGGCCCGCCCCTGGGGCCAGGGGTCTGGCAGGCTCCGGGGGCAAATGGACTACGGAAACCGAGAGGGGCCCTTCCGCGCCAAAACCCAAAACGCGCTGCGGCCTCCAGGGACACAGGGGACACAAGTGGCTGTGTGGCTTGCAGTGCCCGACCAGAGGGAGGGAGGTTGTCTGGCTGCTGAGGCGCAGCCGGTGTCAGCCCTTCGGGGAACTGCCCGTGGATGCTTCGGGAATGGGGGCTGCCAACTCAGAAACCCCGTTCCCTGTGGCTGCAGCCAGCCAGGGGACTCCAGGGTGGGGTGCGCCCGCGGGCCTGGGGGGCTTCTTGCCTGTGTGCAGGGCTTCTACGCACAAGGTGGCACCTCATCCCGGCCCAAGGGTGGTGGCAGGAACTCAGGAGGCGCTCGGGGACTCAGCAGGGCCTGCCCCTGGGGCCTGGGGTCTGGCAGGCTCCGGGGGCAAATGGACTACGGAAGCCGAGAGGGGCCCGTCCGCGCCAAAACCCAAAACGCGCTGCGGCCTCCAGGGACACAGGGGACACAAGTGGCTGTGTGGCTTGCAGTGCCCGACCAGAGGGAGGGAGGTTGTCTGGCTGCTGAGGCACAGCCGGTGTCAGCCCTTCGGGGAACTGCCCATGTATGCTTCGGGAATGGGGGCTGCCAACACAGAACCCCCGTTCCCTGTGGCTGCAGCCAGCCAGGGGGCTCCAGGGTCGGGCGCGCCCGTGGGCCTGGGGGGCTTCTTGCCTGTATGCAGGGCTTCTACGCACAAGGTGGCACCTCATCCCGGCCCAAGGGTGGTGGCAGGAACCCAGGAGGCGCTCGGGAACTCAGCAGGGCCCGCCCCTGGGGCCAGGGGTCTGGCAGGCTCCGGGGGCAAATGGACTACGGAAGCCGAGAGGGGCCCGTCCGCGCCAAAACCCAAAACGCGCTGCGGCCTCCAGGGACACAGGGGACACGAGTGGCTGTGTGGCTTGCAGTGCCCGACCAGAGGGAGGGAGGTTGTCTGGCTGCTGAGGCGCAGCCGGTGTCAGCCCTTCGGGGAACTGCCCGTGGATGCTTCGGGAATGGGGGCTGCCAACTCAGAACCCCCGTTCCCTGTGGCTGCAGCCAGCCAGGGGGCTCCAGGGTCGGGCGCGCCCGCGGGCCTGGGGGGCTTCTTGCCTGTGTGCAGGGCTTCTACGCACAAGGTGGCACCTCATCCCGGCCCAAGGGTGGTGGCAGGAACCCAGGAGGCGCTCGGGGACTCAGCAGGGCAAGCCCCTGGGGCCAGGGGTCTGGCAGGCTCCGGGGGCAAATGGACTACGGAAGCCGAGAGGGGCCCGTCCGCGCCAAAACCCAAAACGCGCTGCGGCCTCCAGGGACACAGGGGACACAAGTGGCTGTGTGGCTTGCAGTGCCCGACCAGAGGGAGGGAGGTTGTCTGGCTGCTGAGGCGCAGCCGGTGTCAGCCCTTCGGCGAAGTGCCCGTGGATGCTTCGGGAATGGGGGCTGCCAACTCAGAAACCCCGTTCCCTGTGGCTGCAGCCAGCCAGGGGACTCCAGGGTGGGGTGCGCCCGCGGGCCTTGGGGGCTTCTTGCCTGTGTGCAGGGCTTCTACGCACAAGGTGGCACCTCATCCCGGCCCAAGGGTGGTGGCAGGAACCCAGGAGGCGCTCGGGGACTCAGCAGGGCCCGCCCCTGGGGCCAGGGGTCTGGCAGGCTCCGGGGGCAAATGGACTACGGAAACCGAGAGGGGCCCTTCCGCGCCAAAACCCAAAACGCGCTGCGGCCTCCAGGGACACAGGGGACACAAGTGGCTGTGTGGCTTGCAGTGCCCGACCAGAGGGAGGGAGGTTGTCTGGCTGCTGAGGCGCAGCCGGTGTCAGCCCTTCGGGGAACTGCCCGTGGATGCTTCGGGAATGGGGGCTGCCAACTCAGAAACCCCGTTCCCTGTGGCTGCAGCCAGCCAGGGGACTCCAGGGTGGGGTGCGCCCGCGGGCCTGGGGGGCTTCTTGCCTGTGTGCAGGGCTTCTACGCACAAGGTGGCACCTCATCCCGGCCCAAGGGTGGTGGCAGGAACTCAGGAGGCGCTCGGGGACTCAGCAGGGCCTGCCCCTGGGGCCTGGGGTCTGGCAGGCTCCGGGGGCAAATGGACTACGGAAGCCGAGAGGGGCCCGTCCGCGCCAAAACCCAAAACGCGCTGCGGCCTCCAGGGACACAGGGGACACAAGTGGCTGTGTGGCTTGCAGTGCCCGACCAGAGGGAGGGAGGTTGTCTGGCTGCTGAGGCACAGCCGGTGTCAGCCCTTCGGGGAACTGCCCATGTATGCTTCGGGAATGGGGGCTGCCAACACAGAACCCCCGTTCCCTGTGGCTGCAGCCAGCCAGGGGGCTCCAGGGTCGGGCGCGCCCGCGGGCCTGGGGGGCTTCTTGCCTGTGTGCAGGGCTTCTACGCACAAGGTGGCACCTCATCCCGGCCCAAGGGTGGTGGCAGGAACTCAGGAGGCGCTCGGGGACTCAGCAGGGCCCGCCCCTGGGGCCAGGGGTCTGGCAGGCTCCGGGGGCAAATGGACTACGGAAGCCGAGAGGGGCCCGTCCGCGCCAAAACCCAAAACGCGCTGCGGCCTCCAGGGACACAGGGGACACAAGTGGCTGTGTGGCTTGCAGTGCCCGACCAGAGGGAGGGAGGTTGTCTGGCTGCTGAGGCGCAGCCGGTGTCAGCCCTTCGGGGAACTGCCCGTGGATGCTTCGGGAATGGGGGCTGCCAACTCAGAACCCCCGTTCCCTGTGGCTGCAGCCAGCCAGGGGGCTCCAGGGTCGGGCGCGCCCGTGGGCCTGGGGGGCTTCTTGCCTGTATGCAGGGCTTCTACGCACAAGGTGGCACCTCATCCCGGCCCAAGGGTGGTGGCAGGAACCCAGGAGGCGCTCGGGAACTCAGCAGGGCCCGCCCCTGGGGCCAGGGGTCTGGCAGGCTCCGGGGGCAAATGGACAACGGAAGCCGAGAGGGGCCCGTCCGCGCCAAAACCCAAAACGCGCTGCGGCCTCCAGGGACACAGGGGACACAAGTGGCTGTGTGGCTTGCAGTGCCCGACCAGAGGGAGGGAGGTTGTCTGGCTGCTGAGGCGCAGCCGGTGTCAGCCCTTCGGGGAACTGCCCGTGGATGCTTCGGGAATGGGGGCTGCCAACTCAGAACCCCCGTTCCCTGTGGCTGCAGCCAGCCAGGGGGCTCCAGGGTCGGGCGCGCCCGCGGGCCTGGGGGGCTTCTTGCCTGTGTGCAGGGCTTCTACGCACAAGGTGGCACCTCATCCCGGCCCAAGGGTGGTGGCAGGAACCCAGGAGGCGCTCGGGGACTCAGCAGGGCAAGCCCCTGGGGCCAGGGGTCTGGCAGGCTCCGGGGGCAAATGGACTACGGAAGCCGAGAGGGGCCCGTCCGCGCCAAAACCCAAAACGCGCTGCGGCCTCCAGGGACACAGGGGACACGAGTGGCTGTGTGGCTTGCAGTGCCCGACCAGAGGGAGGGAGGTTGTCTGCCTGCTGAGGCGCAGCCGGTGTCAGCCCTTCGGGGAACTGCCCGTGGATGCTTCGGGAATGGGGGCTGCCAACTCAGAACCCCCGTTCCCTGTGGCTGCAGCCAGCCAGGGGGCTCCAGGGTCGGGCGCGCCTGCGGGCCTGGGGGGCTTCTTGCCTGTGTGCACGGCTTCTACGCACAAGGTGGCACCTCATCCCGGCCCAAGGGTGGTGGCAGGAACCCAGGAGGCGCTCGGGGACTCAGCAGGGCAAGCCCCTGGGGCCAGGGGTCTGGCAGGCTCCGGGGGCAAATGGACTACGGAAGCCGAGAGGGGCCCGTCCGCGCCGAAACCCAAAACGCGCTGCGGCCTCCAGGGACAGAGGGGACACAAGTGGCTGTGTGGCTTGCAGTGCCCGACCAGAGGGAGGGAGGTTGTCTGGCTGCTGAGGCGCAGCCGGTGTCAGCCCTTCGGCGAAGTGCCCGTGGATGCTTCGGGAATGGGGGCTGCCAACTCAGAAACCCCGTTCCCTGTGGCTGCAGCCAGCCAGGGGACTCCAGGGTGGGGTGCGCCCGCGGGCCTGGGGGGCTTCTTGCCTGTGTGCAGGGCTTCTACGCACAAGGTGGCACCTCATCCCGGCCCAAGGGTGGTGGCAGGAACCCAGGAGGCGCTCGGGGACTCAGCAGGGCCCGCCCCTGGGGCCAGGGGTCTGGCAGGCTCCGGGGGCAAATGGACTACGGAAGCCGAGAGGGGCCCGTCCGCGCCAAAACCCAAAACGCGCTGCGGCCTCCAGGGACACAGGGGACACGAGTGGCTGTGTGGCTTGCAGTGCCCGACCAGAGGGAGGGAGGTTGTCTGCCTGCTGAGGCGCAGCCGGTGTCAGCCCTTCGGGGAACTGCCCGTGGATGCTTCGGGAATGGGGGCTGCCAACTCAGAACCCCCGTTCCCTGTGGCTGCAGCCAGCCAGGGGGCTCCAGGGTCGGGCGCGCCTGCGGGCCTGGGGGGCTTCTTGCCTGTGTGCACGGCTTCTACGCACAAGGTGGCACCTCATCCCGGCCCAAGGGTGGTGGCAGGAACCCAGGATGTGCTCGGGGACTCAGCAGGGCAAGCCCCTGGGGCCAGGGGTCTGGCAGGCTCCGGGGGCAAATGGACTACGGAAGCCGAGAGGGGCCCGTCCGCGCCGAAACCCAAAACGCGCTGCGGCCTCCAGGGACACAGGGGACACAAGTGGCTGTGTGGCTTGCAGTGCCCGACCAGAGGGAGGGAGGTTGTCTGGCTGCTGAGGCGCAGCCGGTGTCAGCCCTTCGGCGAAGTGCCCATGGATGCTTCGGGAATGGGGGCTGCCAACTCAGAAACCCCGTTCCCTGTGGCTGCAGCCAGCCAGGGGACTCCAGGGTGGGGTGCGCCCGCGGGCCTGGGGGGCTTCTTGCCTGTGTGCAGGGCTTCTACGCACAAGGTGGCACCTCATCCCGGCCCAAGGGTGGTGGCAGGAACCCAGGAGGCGCTCGGGGACTCAGCAGGGCCCGCCCCTGGGGCCAGGGGTCTGGCAGGCTCCGGGGGCAAATGGACTACGGAAACCGAGAGGGGCCCTTCCGCGCCAAAACCCAAAACGCGCTGCGGCCTCCAGGGACACAGGGGACACAAGTGGCTGTGTGGCTTGCAGTGCCCGACCAGAGGGAGGGAGGTTGTCTGGCTGCTGAGGCGCAGCCGGTGTCAGCCCTTCGGGGAACTGCCCGTGGATGCTTCGGGAATGGGGGCTGCCAACTCAGAAACCCCGTTCCCTGTGGCTGCAGCCAGCCAGGGGACTCCAGGGTGGGGTGCGCCCGCGGGCCTGGGGGGCTTCTTGCCTGTGTGCAGGGCTTCTACGCACAAGGTGGCACCTCATCCCGGCCCAAGGGTGGTGGCAGGAACTCAGGAGGCGCTCGGGGACTCAGCAGGGCCTGCCCCTGGGGCCTGGGGTCTGGCAGGCTCCGGGGGCAAATGGACTACGGAAGCCGAGAGGGGCCCGTCCGCGCCAAAACCCAAAACGCGCTGCGGCCTCCAGGGACACAGGGGACACAAGTGGCTGTGTGGCTTGCAGTGCCCGACCAGAGGGAGGGAGGTTGTCTGGCTGCTGAGGCACAGCCGGTGTCAGCCCTTCGGGGAACTGCCCATGTATGCTTCGGGAATGGGGGCTGCCAACACAGAACCCCCGTTCCCTGTGGCTGCAGCCAGCCAGGGGGCTCCAGGGTCGGGCGCGCCCGCGGGCCTGGGGGGCTTCTTGCCTGTGTGCAGGGCTTCTACGCACAAGGTGGCACCTCATCCCGGCCCAAGGGTGGTGGCAGGAACTCAGGAGGCGCTCGGGGACTCAGCAGGGCCCGCCCCTGGGGCCAGGGGTCTGGCAGGCTCCGGGGGCAAATGGACTACGGAAGCCGAGAGGGGCCCGTCCGCGCCAAAACCCAAAACGCGCTGCGGCCTCCAGGGACACAGGGGACACAAGTGGCTGTGTGGCTTGCAGTGCCCGACCAGAGGGAGGGAGGTTGTCTGGCTGCTGAGGCGCAGCCGGTGTCAGCCCTTCGGGGAACTGCCCGTGGATGCTTCGGGAATGGGGGCTGCCAACTCAGAACCCCCGTTCCCTGTGGCTGCAGCCAGCCAGGGGGCTCCAGGGTCGGGCGCGCCCGTGGGCCTGGGGGGCTTCTTGCCTGTATGCAGGGCTTCTACGCACAAGGTGGCACCTCATCCCGGCCCAAGGGTGGTGGCAGGAACCCAGGAGGCGCTCGGGAACTCAGCAGGGCCCGCCCCTGGGGCCAGGGGTCTGGCAGGCTCCGGGGGCAAATGGACTACGGAAGCCGAGAGGGGCCCGTCCGCGCCAAAACCCAAAACGCGCTGCGGCCTCCAGGGACACAGGGGACACGAGTGGCTGTGTGGCTTGCAGTGCCCGACCAGAGGGAGGGAGGTTGTCTGGCTGCTGAGGCGCAGCCGGTGTCAGCCCTTCGGGGAACTGCCCGTGGATGCTTCGGGAATGGGGGCTGCCAACTCAGAACCCCCGTTCCCTGTGGCTGCAGCCAGCCAGGGGGCTCCAGGGTCGGGCGCGCCCGCGGGCCTGGGGGGCTTCTTGCCTGTGTGCAGGGCTTCTACGCACAAGGTGGCACCTCATCCCGGCCCAAGGGTGGTGGCAGGAACCCAGGAGGCGCTCGGGGACTCAGCAGGGCAAGCCCCTGGGGCCAGGGGTCTGGCAGGCTCCGGGGGCAAATGGACTACGGAAGCCGAGAGGGGCCCGTCCGCGCCAAAACCCAAAACGCGCTGCGGCCTCCAGGGACACAGGGGACACAAGTGGCTGTGTGGCTTGCAGTGCCCGACCAGAGGGAGGGAGGTTGTCTGGCTGCTGAGGCGCAGCCGGTGTCAGCCCTTCGGCGAAGTGCCCGTGGATGCTTCGGGAATGGGGGCTGCCAACTCAGAAACCCCGTTCCCTGTGGCTGCAGCCAGCCAGGGGACTCCAGGGTGGGGTGCGCCCGCGGGCCTTGGGGGCTTCTTGCCTGTGTGCAGGGCTTCTACGCACAAGGTGGCACCTCATCCCGGCCCAAGGGTGGTGGCAGGAACCCAGGAGGCGCTCGGGGACTCAGCAGGGCCCGCCCCTGGGGCCAGGGGTCTGGCAGGCTCCGGGGGCAAATGGACTACGGAAACCGAGAGGGGCCCTTCCGCGCCAAAACCCAAAACGCGCTGCGGCCTCCAGGGACACAGGGGACACAAGTGGCTGTGTGGCTTGCAGTGCCCGACCAGAGGGAGGGAGGTTGTCTGGCTGCTGAGGCGCAGCCGGTGTCAGCCCTTCGGGGAACTGCCCGTGGATGCTTCGGGAATGGGGGCTGCCAACTCAGAAACCCCGTTCCCTGTGGCTGCAGCCAGCCAGGGGACTCCAGGGTGGGGTGCGCCCGCGGGCCTGGGGGGCTTCTTGCCTGTGTGCAGGGCTTCTACGCACAAGGTGGCACCTCATCCCGGCCCAAGGGTGGTGGCAGGAACTCAGGAGGCGCTCGGGGACTCAGCAGGGCCTGCCCCTGGGGCCTGGGGTCTGGCAGGCTCCGGGGGCAAATGGACTACGGAAGCCGAGAGGGGCCCGTCCGCGCCAAAACCCAAAACGCGCTGCGGCCTCCAGGGACACAGGGGACACAAGTGGCTGTGTGGCTTGCAGTGCCCGACCAGAGGGAGGGAGGTTGTCTGGCTGCTGAGGCACAGCCGGTGTCAGCCCTTCGGGGAACTGCCCATGTATGCTTCGGGAATGGGGGCTGCCAACACAGAACCCCCGTTCCCTGTGGCTGCAGCCAGCCAGGGGGCTCCAGGGTCGGGCGCGCCCGCGGGCCTGGGGGGCTTCTTGCCTGTGTGCAGGGCTTCTACGCACAAGGTGGCACCTCATCCCGGCCCAAGGGTGGTGGCAGGAACTCAGGAGGCGCTCGGGGACTCAGCAGGGCCCGCCCCTGGGGCCAGGGGTCTGGCAGGCTCCGGGGGCAAATGGACTACGGAAGCCGAGAGGGGCCCGTCCGCGCCAAAACCCAAAACGCGCTGCGGCCTCCAGGGACACAGGGGACACAAGTGGCTGTGTGGCTTGCAGTGCCCGACCAGAGGGAGGGAGGTTGTCTGGCTGCTGAGGCGCAGCCGGTGTCAGCCCTTCGGGGAACTGCCCGTGGATGCTTCGGGAATGGGGGCTGCCAACTCAGAACCCCCGTTCCCTGTGGCTGCAGCCAGCCAGGGGGCTCCAGGGTCGGGCGCGCCCGTGTGCCTGGGGGGCTTCTTGCCTGTATGCAGGGCTTCTACGCACAAGGTGGCACCTCATCCCGGCCCAAGGGTGGTGGCAGGAACCCAGGAGGCGCTCGGGAACTCAGCAGGGCCCGCCCCTGGGGCCAGGGGTCTGGCAGGCTCCGGGGGCAAATGGACAACGGAAGCCGAGAGGGGCCCGTCCGCGCCAAAACCCAAAACGCGCTGCGGCCTCCAGGGACACAGGGGACACGAGTGGCTGTGTGGCTTGCAGTGCCCGACCAGAGGGAGGGAGGTTGTCTGGCTGCTGAGGCGCAGCCGGTGTCAGCCCTTCGGGGAACTGCCCGTGGATGCTTCGGGAATGGGGGCTGCCAACTCAGAACCCCCGTTCCCTGTGGCTGCAGCCAGCCAGGGGGCTCCAGGGTCGGGCGCGCCCGCGGGCCTGGGGGGCTTCTTGCCTGTGTGCAGGGCTTCTACGCACAAGGTGGCACCTCATCCCGGCCCAAGGGTGGTGGCAGGAACCCAGGAGGCGCTCGGGGACTCAGCAGGGCAAGCCCCTGGGGCCAGGGGTCTGGCAGGCTCCGGGGGCAAATGGACTACGGAAGCCGAGAGGGGCCCGTCCGCGCCAAAACCCAAAACGCGCTGCGGCCTCCAGGGACACAGGGGACACGAGTGGCTGTGTGGCTTGCAGTGCCCGACCAGAGGGAGGGAGGTTGTCTGCCTGCTGAGGCGCAGCCGGTGTCAGCCCTTCGGGGAACTGCCCGTGGATGCTTCGGGAATGGGGGCTGCCAACTCAGAACCCCCGTTCCCTGTGGCTGCAGCCAGCCAGGGGGCTCCAGGGTCGGGCGCGCCTGCGGGCCTGGGGGGCTTCTTGCCTGTGTGCACGGCTTCTACGCACAAGGTGGCACCTCATCCCGGCCCAAGGGTGGTGGCAGGAACCCAGGAGGCGCTCGGGGACTCAGCAGGGCAAGCCCCTGGGGCCAGGGGTCTGGCAGGCTCCGGGGGCAAATGGACTACGGAAGCCGAGAGGGGCCCGTCCGCGCCAAAACCCAAAACGCGCTGCGGCCTCCAGGGACACAGGGGACACAAGTGGCTGTGTGGCTTGCAGTGCCCGACCAGAGGGAGGGAGGTTGTCTGGCTGCTGAGGCGCAGCCGGTGTCAGCCCTTCGGCGAAGTGCCCGTGGATGCTTCGGGAATGGGGGCTGCCAACTCAGAAACCCCGTTCCCTGTGGCTGCAGCCAGCCAGGGGACTCCAGGGTGGGGTGCGCCCGCGGGCCTGGGGGGCTTCTTGCCTGTGTGCAGGGCTTCTACGCACAAGGTGGCACCTCATCCCGGCCCAAGGGTGGTGGCAGGAACCCAGGAGGCGCTCGGGGACTCAGCAGGGCCCGCCCCTGGGGCCAGGGGTCTGGCAGGCTCCGGGGGCAAATGGACTACGGAAACCGAGAGGGGCCCTTCCGCGCCAAAACCCAAAACGCGCTGCGGCCTCCAGGGACACAGGGGACACAAGTGGCTGTGTGGCTTGCAGTGCCCGACCAGAGGGAGGGAGGTTGTCTGGCTGCTGAGGCGCAGCCGGTGTCAGCCCTTCGGGGAACTGCCCGTGGATGCTTCGGGAATGGGGGCTGCCAACTCAGAAACCCCGTTCCCTGTGGCTGCAGCCAGCCAGGGGACTCCAGGGTGGGGTGCGCCCGCGGGCCTGGGGGGCTTCTTGCCTGTGTGCAGGGCTTCTACGCACAAGGTGGCACCTCATCCCGGCCCAAGGGTGGTGGCAGGAACTCAGGAGGCGCTCGGGGACTCAGCAGGGCCTGCCCCTGGGGCCTGGGGTCTGGCAGGCTCCGGGGGCAAATGGACTACGGAAGCCGAGAGGGGCCCGTCCGCGCCAAAACCCAAAACGCGCTGCGGCCTCCAGGGACACAGGGGACACAAGTGGCTGTGTGGCTTGCAGTGCCCGACCAGAGGGAGGGAGGTTGTCTGGCTGCTGAGGCACAGCCGGTGTCAGCCCTTCGGGGAACTGCCCATGTATGCTTCGGGAATGGGGGCTGCCAACACAGAACCCCCGTTCCCTGTGGCTGCAGCCAGCCAGGGGGCTCCAGGGTCGGGCGCGCCCGCGGGCCTGGGGGGCTTCTTGCCTGTGTGCAGGGCTTCTACGCACAAGGTGGCACCTCATCCCGGCCCAAGGGTGGTGGCAGGAACTCAGGAGGCGCTCGGGGACTCAGCAGGGCCCGCCCCTGGGGCCAGGGGTCTGGCAGGCTCCGGGGGCAAATGGACTACGGAAGCCGAGAGGGGCCCGTCCGCGCCAAAACCCAAAACGCGCTGCGGCCTCCAGGGACACAGGGGACACAAGTGGCTGTGTGGCTTGCAGTGCCCGACCAGAGGGAGGGAGGTTGTCTGGCTGCTGAGGCGCAGCCGGTGTCAGCCCTTCGGGGAACTGCCCGTGGATGCTTCGGGAATGGGGGCTGCCAACTCAGAACCCCCGTTCCCTGTGGCTGCAGCCAGCCAGGGGGCTCCAGGGTCGGGCGCGCCCGTGGGCCTGGGGGGCTTCTTGCCTGTATGCAGGGCTTCTACGCACAAGGTGGCACCTCATCCCGGCCCAAGGGTGGTGGCAGGAACCCAGGAGGCGCTCGGGAACTCAGCAGGGCCCGCCCCTGGGGCCAGGGGTCTGGCAGGCTCCGGGGGCAAATGGACTACGGAAGCCGAGAGGGGCCCGTCCGCGCCAAAACCCAAAACGCGCTGCGGCCTCCAGGGACACAGGGGACACGAGTGGCTGTGTGGCTTGCAGTGCCCGACCAGAGGGAGGGAGGTTGTCTGGCTGCTGAGGCGCAGCCGGTGTCAGCCCTTCGGGGAACTGCCCGTGGATGCTTCGGGAATGGGGGCTGCCAACTCAGAACCCCCGTTCCCTGTGGCTGCAGCCAGCCAGGGGGCTCCAGGGTCGGGCGCGCCCGCGGGCCTGGGGGGCTTCTTGCCTGTGTGCAGGGCTTCTACGCACAAGGTGGCACCTCATCCCGGCCCAAGGGTGGTGGCAGGAACCCAGGAGGCGCTCGGGGACTCAGCAGGGCAAGCCCCTGGGGCCAGGGGTCTGGCAGGCTCCGGGGGCAAATGGACTACGGAAGCCGAGAGGGGCCCGTCCGCGCCAAAACCCAAAACGCGCTGCGGCCTCCAGGGACACAGGGGACACAAGTGGCTGTGTGGCTTGCAGTGCCCGACCAGAGGGAGGGAGGTTGTCTGGCTGCTGAGGCGCAGCCGGTGTCAGCCCTTCGGGGAACTGCCCGTGGATGCTTCGGGAATGGGGGCTGCCAACTCAGAACCCCCGTTCCCTGTGGCTGCAGCCAGCCAGGGGGCTCCAGGGTCGGGCGCGCCCGTGGGCCTGGGGGGCTTCTTGCCTGTATGCAGGGCTTCTACGCACAAGGTGGCACCTCATCCCGGCCCAAGGGTGGTGGCAGGAACCCAGGAGGCGCTCGGGAACTCAGCAGGGCCCGCCCCTGGGGCCAGGGGTCTGGCAGGCTCCGGGGGCAAATGGACTACGGAAGCCGAGAGGGGCCCGTCCGCGCCAAAACCCAAAACGCGCTGCGGCCTCCAGGGACACAGGGGACACGAGTGGCTGTGTGGCTTGCAGTGCCCGACCAGAGGGAGGGAGGTTGTCTGGCTGCTGAGGCGCAGCCGGTGTCAGCCCTTCGGGGAACTGCCCGTGGATGCTTCGGGAATGGGGGCTGCCAACTCAGAACCCCCGTTCCCTGTGGCTGCAGCCAGCCAGGGGGCTCCAGGGTCGGGCGCGCCCGCGGGCCTGGGGGGCTTCTTGCCTGTGTGCAGGGCTTCTACGCACAAGGTGGCACCTCATCCCGGCCCAAGGGTGGTGGCAGGAACCCAGGAGGCGCTCGGGGACTCAGCAGGGCAAGCCCCTGGGGCCAGGGGTCTGGCAGGCTCCGGGGGCAAATGGACTACGGAAGCCGAGAGGGGCCCGTCCGCGCCAAAACCCAAAACGCGCTGCGGCCTCCAGGGACACAGGGGACACAAGTGGCTGTGTGGCTTGCAGTGCCCGACCAGAGGGAGGGAGGTTGTCTGGCTGCTGAGGCGCAGCCGGTGTCAGCCCTTCGGGGAACTGCCCGTGGATGCTTCGGGAATGGGGGCTGCCAACTCAGAACCCCCGTTCCCTGTGGCTGCAGCCAGCCAGGGGGCTCCAGGGTCGGGCGCGCCCGTGGGCCTGGGGGGCTTCTTGCCTGTATGCAGGGCTTCTACGCACAAGGTGGCACCTCATCCCGGCCCAAGGGTGGTGGCAGGAACCCAGGAGGCGCTCGGGAACTCAGCAGGGCCCGCCCCTGGGGCCAGGGGTCTGGCAGGCTCCGGGGGCAAATGGACTACGGAAGCCGAGAGGGGCCCGTCCGCGCCAAAACCCAAAACGCGCTGCGGCCTCCAGGGACACAGGGGACACGAGTGGCTGTGTGGCTTGCAGTGCCCGACCAGAGGGAGGGAGGTTGTCTGGCTGCTGAGGCGCAGCCGGTGTCAGCCCTTCGGGGAACTGCCCGTGGATGCTTCGGGAATGGGGGCTGCCAACTCAGAACCCCCGTTCCCTGTGGCTGCAGCCAGCCAGGGGGCTCCAGGGTCGGGCGCGCCCGCGGGCCTGGGGGGCTTCTTGCCTGTGTGCAGGGCTTCTACGCACAAGGTGGCACCTCATCCCGGCCCAAGGGTGGTGGCAGGAACCCAGGAGGCGCTCGGGGACTCAGCAGGGCAAGCCCCTGGGGCCAGGGGTCTGGCAGGCTCCGGGGGCAAATGGACTACGGAAGCCGAGAGGGGCCCGTCCGCGCCAAAACCCAAAACGCGCTGCGGCCTCCAGGGACACAGGGGACACAAGTGGCTGTGTGGCTTGCAGTGCCCGACCAGAGGGAGGGAGGTTGTCTGGCTGCTGAGGCGCAGCCGGTGTCAGCCCTTCGGGGAACTGCCCGTGGATGCTTCGGGAATGGGGGCTGCCAACTCAGAACCCCCGTTCCCTGTGGCTGCAGCCAGCCAGGGGGCTCCAGGGTCGGGCGCGCCCGCGGGCCTGGGGGGCTTCTTGCCTGTGTGCAGGGCTTCTACGCACAAGGTGGCACCTCATCCCGGCCCAAGGGTGGTGGCAGGAACCCAGGAGGCGCTCGGGGACTCAGCAGGGCAAGCCCCTGGGGCCAGGGGTCTGGCAGGCTCCGGGGGCAAATGGACTACGGAAGCCGAGAGGGGCCCGTCCGCGCCAAAACCCAAAACGCGCTGCGGCCTCCAGGGACACAGGGGACACGAGTGGCTGTGTGGCTTGCAGTGCCCGACCAGAGGGAGGGAGGTTGTCTGCCTGCTGAGGCGCAGCCGGTGTCAGCCCTTCGGGGAACTGCCCGTGGATGCTTCGGGAATGGGGGCTGCCAACTCAGAACCCCCGTTCCCTGTGGCTGCAGCCAGCCAGGGGGCTCCAGGGTCGGGCGCGCCTGCGGGCCTGGGGGGCTTCTTGCCTGTGTGCACGGCTTCTACGCACAAGGTGGCACCTCATCCCGGCCCAAGGGTGGTGGCAGGAACCCAGGAGGCGCTCGGGGACTCAGCAGGGCAAGCCCCTGGGGCCAGGGGTCTGGCAGGCTCCGGGGGAAAATGGACTACGGAAGCCGAGAGGGGCCCGTCCGCGCCGAAACTCAAAACGCGCTGCGGCCTCCAGGGACAGAGGGGACACAAGTGGCTGTGTGGCTTGCAGTGCCCGACCAGAGGGAGGGAGGTTGTCTGGCTGCTGAGGCGCAGCCGGTGTCAGCCCTTCGGCGAAGTGCCCGTGGATGCTTCGGGAATGGGGGCTGCCAACTCAGAAACCCCGTTCCCTGTGGCTGCAGCCAGCCAGGGGACTCCAGGGTGGGGTGCGCCCGCGGGCCTGGGGGGCTTCTTGCCTGTGTGCAGGGCTTCTACGCACAAGGTGGCACCTCATCCCGGCCCAAGGGTGGTGGCAGGAACCCAGGAGGCGCTCGGGGACTCAGCAGGGCCCGCCCCTGGGGCCAGGGGTCTGGCAGGCTCCGGGGGCAAATGGACTACGGAAACCGAGAGGGGCCCTTCCGCGCCAAAACCCAAAACGCGCTGCGGCCTCCAGGGACACAGGGGACACAAGTGGCTGTGTGGCTTGCAGTGCCCGACCAGAGGGAGGGAGGTTGTCTGGCTGCTGAGGCGCAGCCGGTGTCAGCCCTTCGGGGAACTGCCCGTGGATGCTTCGGGAATGGGGGCTGCCAACTCAGAAACCCCGTTCCCTGTGGCTGCAGCCAGCCAGGGGACTCCAGGGTGGGGTGCGCCCGCGGGCCTGGGGGGCTTTTTGCCTGTGTGCAGGGCTTCTACGCACAAGGTGGCACCTCATCCCGGCCCAAGGGTGGTGGCAGGAACTCAGGAGGCGCTCGGGGACTCAGCAGGGCCTGCCCCTGGGGCCTGGGGTCTGGCAGGCTCCGGGGGCAAATGGACTACGGAAGCCGAGAGGGGCCCGTCCGCGCCAAAACCCAAAACGCGCTGCGGCCTCCAGGGACACAGGGGACACAAGTGGCTGTGTGGCTTGCAGTGCCCGACCAGAGGGAGGGAGGTTGTCTGGCTGCTGAGGCACAGCCGGTGTCAGCCCTTCGGGGAACTGCCCATGTATGCTTCGGGAATGGGGGCTGCCAACACAGAACCCCCGTTCCCTGTGGCTGCAGCCAGCCAGGGGGCTCCAGGGTCGGGCGCGCCCGCGGGCCTGGGGGGCTTCTTGCCTGTGTGCAGGGCTTCTACGCACAAGGTGGCACCTCATCCCGGCCCAAGGGTGGTGGCAGGAACTCAGGAGGCGCTCGGGGACTCAGCAGGGCCCGCCCCTGGGGCCAGGGGTCTGGCAGGCTCCGGGGGCAAATGGACTACGGAAGCCGAGAGGGGCCCGTCCGCGCCAAAACCCAAAACGCGCTGCGGCCTCCAGGGACACAGGGGACACAAGTGGCTGTGTGGCTTGCAGTGCCCGACCAGAGGGAGGGAGGTTGTCTGGCTGCTGAGGCGCAGCCGGTGTCAGCCCTTCGGGGAACTGCCCGTGGATGCTTCGGGAATGGGGGCTGCCAACTCAGAACCCCCGTTCCCTGTGGCTGCAGCCAGCCAGGGGGCTCCAGGGTCGGGCGCGCCCGTGGGCCTGGGGGGCTTCTTGCCTGTATGCAGGGCTTCTACGCACAAGGTGGCACCTCATCCCGGCCCAAGGGTGGTGGCAGGAACCCAGGAGGCGCTCGGGAACTCAGCAGGGCGCGCCCCTGGGGCCAGGGGTCTGGCAGGCTCCGGGGGCAAATGGACTACGGAAGCCGAGAGGGGCCCGTCCGCGCCAAAACCCAAAACGCGCTGCGGCCTCCAGGGACACAGGGGACACGAGTGGCTGTGTGGCTTGCAGTGCCCGACCAGAGGGAGGGAGGTTGTCTGGCTGCTGAGGCGCAGCCGGTGTCAGCCCTTCGGGGAACTGCCCGTGGATGCTTTGGGAATGGGGGCTGCAAACTCAGAACCCCCGTTCCCTGTGGCTGCAGCCAGCCAGGGGGCTCCAGGGTCGGGCGCGCCCGCGGGCCTGGGGGGCTTCTTGCCTGTGTGCAGGGCTTCTACGCACAAGGTGGCACCTCATCCCGGCCCAAGGGTGGTGGCAGGAACCCAGGAGGCGCTCGGGGACTCAGCAGGGCAAGCCCCTGGGGCCAGGGGTCTGGCAGGCTCCGGGGGCAAATGGACTACGGAAGCCGAGAGGGGCCCGTCCGCGCCAAAACCCAAAACGCGCTGCGGCCTCCAGGGACACAGGGGACACAAGTGGCTGTGTGGCTTGCAGTGCCCGACCAGAGGGAGGGAGGTTGTCTGGCTGCTGAGGTGCAGCCGGTGTCAGCCCTTCGGGGAACTGCCCGTGGATGCTTCGGGAATGGGGGCTGCCAACTCAGAACCCCCGTTCCCTGTGGCTGCAGCCAGCCAGGGGGCTCCAGGGTCGGGCGCGCCCGTGGGCCTGGGGGGCTTCTTGCCTGTATGAAGGGCTTCTACGCACAAGGTGGCACCTCATCCCGGCCCAAGGGTGGTGGCAGGAACCCAGGAGGCGCTCGGGGACTCAGCAGGGCCCGCCCCTGGGGCCAGGGGTCTGGCAGGCTCCGGGGGCAAATGGACTACGGAAACCGAGAGGGGCCCTTCCGCGCCAAAACCCAAAACGCGCTGCGGCCTCCAGGGACACAGAGGACACAAGTGGCTGTGTGGCTTGCAGTGCCCGACCAGAGGGAGGGAGGTTGTCTGGCTGCTGAGGCGCAGCCGGTGTCAGCCCTTCGGGGAACTGCCCGTGGATGCTTCGGGAATGGGGGCTGCCAACTCAGAAACCCCGTTCCCTGTGGCTGCAGCCAGCCAGGGGACTCCAGGGTGGGGTGCGCCCGCGGGCCTGGGGGGCTTCTTGCCTGTGTGCAGGGCTTCTACGCACAAGGTGGCACCTCATCCCGGCCCAAGGGTGGTGGCAGGAACCCAGGAGGCGCTCGGGGACTCAGCAGGGCCCGCCCCTGGGGCCAGGGGTCTGGCAGGCTCCGGGGGCAAATGGACTACGGAAACCGAGAGGGGCCCTTCCGCGCCAAAACCCAAAACGCGCTGCGGCCTCCAGGGACACAGGGGACACAAGTGGCTGTGTGGCTTGCAGTGCCCGACCAGAGGGAGGGAGGTTGTCTGGCTGCTGAGGCGCAGCCGGTGTCAGCCCTTCGGGGAACTGCCCGTGGATGCTTCGGGAATGGGGGCTGCCAACTCAGAAACCCCGTTCCCTGTGGCTGCAGCCAGCCAGGGGACTCCAGGGTGGGGTGCGCCCGCGGGCCTGGGGGGCTTTTTGCCTGTGTGCAGGGCTTCTACGCACAAGGTGGCACCTCATCCCGGCCCAAGGGTGGTGGCAGGAACTCAGGAGGCGCTCGGGGACTCAGCAGGGCCTGCCCCTGGGGCCTGGGGTCTGGCAGGCTCCGGGGGCAAATGGACTACGGAAGCCGAGAGGGGCCCGTCCGCGCCAAAACCCAAAACGCGCTGCGGCCTCCAGGGACACAGGGGACACAAGTGGCTGTGTGGCTTGCAGTGCCCGACCAGAGGGAGGGAGGTTGTCTGGCTGCTGAGGCACAGCCGGTGTCAGCCCTTCGGGGAACTGCCCATGTATGCTTCGGGAATGGGGGCTGCCAACACAGAACCCCCGTTCCCTGTGGCTGCAGCCAGCCAGGGGGCTCCAGGGTCGGGCGCGCCCGCGGGCCTGGGGGGCTTCTTGCCTGTGTGCAGGGCTTCTACGCACAAGGTGGCACCTCATCCCGGCCCAAGGGTGGTGGCAGGAACTCAGGAGGCGCTCGGGGACTCAGCAGGGCCCGCCCCTGGGGCCAGGGGTCTGGCAGGCTCCGGGGGCAAATGGACTACGGAAGCCGAGAGGGGCCCGTCCGCGCCAAAACCCAAAACGCGCTGCGGCCTCCAGGGACACAGGGGACACAAGTGGCTGTGTGGCTTGCAGTGCCCGACCAGAGGGAGGGAGGTTGTCTGGCTGCTGAGGCGCAGCCGGTGTCAGCCCTTCGGGGAACTGCCCGTGGATGCTTCGGGAATGGGGGCTGCCAACTCAGAACCCCCGTTCCCTGTGGCTGCAGCCAGCCAGGGGGCTCCAGGGTCGGGCGCGCCCGTGGGCCTGGGGGGCTTCTTGCCTGTATGCAGGGCTTCTACGCACAAGGTGGCACCTCATCCCGGCCCAAGGGTGGTGGCAGGAACCCAGGAGGCGCTCGGGAACTCAGCAGGGCCCGCCCCTGGGGCCAGGGGTCTGGCAGGCTCCGGGGGCAAATGGACTACGGAAGCCGAGAGGGGCCCGTCCGCGCCAAAACCCAAAACGCGCTGCGGCCTCCAGGGACACAGGGGACACGAGTGGCTGTGTGGCTTGCAGTGCCCGACCAGAGGGAGGGAGGTTGTCTGGCTGCTGAGGCGCAGCCGGTGTCAGCCCTTCGGGGAAGTGCCCGTGGATGCTTCGGGAATGGGGGCTGCCAACTCAGAACCCCCGTTCCCTGTGGCTGCAGCCAGCCAGGGGGCTCCAGGGTCGGGCGCGCCCGCGGGCCTGGGGGGCTTCTTGCCTGTGTGCAGGGCTTCTACGCACAAGGTGGCACCTCATCCCGGCCCAAGGGTGGTGGCAGGAACCCAGGAGGCGCTCGGGGACTCAGCAGGGCAAGCCCCTGGGGCCAGGGGTCTGGCAGGCTCCGGGGGCAAATGGACTACGGAAGCCGAGAGGGGCCCGTCCGCGCCAAAACCCAAAACGCGCTGCGGCCTCCAGGGACACAGGGGACACAAGTGGCTGTGTGGCTTGCAGTGCCCGACCAGAGGGAGGGAGGTTGTCTGGCTGCTGAGGCGCAGCCGGTGTCAGCCCTTCGGGGAACTGCCCGTGGATGCTTCGGGAATGGGGGCTGCCAACTCAGAACCCCCGTTCCCTGTGGCTGCAGCCAGCCAGGGGGCTCCAGGGTCGGGCGCGCCCGTGGGCCTGGGGGGCTTCTTGCCTGTATGAAGGGCTTCTACGCACAAGGTGGCACCTCATCCCGGCCCAAGGGTGGTGGCAGGAACCCAGGAGGCGCTCGGGAACTCAGCAGGGCCCGCCCCTGGGGCCAGGGGTCTGGCAGGCTCCGGGGGCAAATGGACTACGGAAACCGAGAGGGGCCCTTCCGCGCCAAAACCCAAAACGCGCTGCGGCCTCCAGGGACACAGGGGACACAAGTGGCTGTGTGGCTTGCAGTGCCCGACCAGAGGGAGGGAGGTTGTCTGGCTGCTGAGGCGCAGCCGGTGTCAGCCCTTCGGGGAACTGCCCGTGGATGCTTCGGGAATGGGGGCTGCCAACTCAGAAACCCCGTTCCCTGTGGCTGCAGCCAGCCAGGGGACTCCAGGGTGGGGTGCGCCCGCGGGCCTGGGGGGCTTTTTGCCTGTGTGCAGGGCTTCTACGCACAAGGTGGCACCTCATCCCGGCCCAAGGGTGGTGGCAGGAACTCAGGAGGCGCTCGGGGACTCAGCAGGGCCTGCCCCTGGGGCCTGGGGTCTGGCAGGCTCCGGGGGCAAATGGACTACGGAAGCCGAGAGGGGCCCGTCCGCGCCAAAACCCAAAACGCGCTGCGGCCTCCAGGGACACAGGGGACACAAGTGGCTGTGTGGCTTGCAGTGCCCGACCAGAGGGAGGGAGGTTGTCTGGCTGCTGAGGCACAGCCGGTGTCAGCCCTTCGGGGAACTGCCCATGTATGCTTCGGGAATGGGGGCTGCCAACACAGAACCCCCGTTCCCTGTGGCTGCAGCCAGCCAGGGGGCTCCAGGGTCGGGCGCGCCCGCGGGCCTGGGGGGCTTCTTGCCTGTGTGCAGGGCTTCTACGCACAAGGTGGCACCTCATCCCGGCCCAAGGGTGGTGGCAGGAACTCAGGAGGCGCTCGGGGACTCAGCAGGGCCCGCCCCTGGGGCCAGGGGTCTGGCAGGCTCCGGGGGCAAATGGACTACGGAAGCCGAGAGGGGCCCGTCCGCGCCAAAACCCAAAACGCGCTGCGGCCTCCAGGGACACAGGGGACACAAGTGGCTGTGTGGCTTGCAGTGCCCGACCAGAGGGAGGGAGGTTGTCTGGCTGCTGAGGCGCAGCCCGGTGTCAGCCCTTCGGGAACTGCCCGTGGATGCTTCGGGAATGGGGGCTGCCAACCTCAGAACCCCCGTTCCCTGGTGGCTGCAGCCAGCCAGGGGGCTCCAGGGTCGGGCG
Organism: Lepus europaeus; assembly: GCF_033115175.1. Lineage (NCBI taxonomy): Eukaryota > Metazoa > Chordata > Mammalia > Lagomorpha > Leporidae > Lepus > Lepus europaeus. Next base: position 135,715 of record NW_026909181.1, read on the forward strand.
CGCCCGTGGGCCTGGGGGCTTCTTGCCTGTATGCAGGGCTTCTACGCACAAGGGTGGCACCTCATCCCGGCCCAAGGGTGGGTGGCAGGAACCCAGGAGGCGCTCGGGAACTCAGCAGGGCCCGCCCCTGGGGCCAGGGGTCTGGCAGGCTCCGGGGGCAAATGGACTACGGAAGCCGAGAGGGGCCCGTCCGCGCCAAAACCCAAAACGCGCTGCGGCCCTCCAGGGACACAGGGGACACGAGTGGCTGTGTGGCTTGCAGTGCCCGACCAGAGGGAGGGAGGTTGTCTGGCTGCTGAGGCGCAGCCGGTGTCAGCCCTTCGGGGAACTGCCCCGTGGATGCTTCGGGAATGGGGGCTGCCAACTCAGAACCCCCGTTCCCTGTGGCTGCAGCCAGCCAGGGGGCTCCAGGGTCGGGCGCGCCCGCGGGCCTGGGGGGCTTCTTGCCTGTGTGCAGGGCTTCTACGCACAAGGTGGCACCTCATCCCGGCCCAAGGGTGGTGGCAGGAACCCAGGAGGCGCTCGGGGACTCAGCAGGGCAAGCCCCTGGGGCCAGGGGTCTGGCAGGGCTCCGGGGGCAAATGGACTACGGAAGCCGAGAGGGGCCCGTCCGCGCCAAAACCCAAAACGCGCTGCGGCCTCCAGGGACACAGGGGACACAAGTGGCTGTGTGGCTTGCAGTGCCCGACCCAGAGGGAGGGAGGTTGTCTGGCTGCTGAGGTGCAGCCGGTGTCAGCCCTTCGGGGAAACTGCCCGTGGATGCTTCGGGAATGGGGGCTGCCAACTCAGAACCCCCGTTCCCTGTGGCTGCAGCCAGCCAGGGGCTCCAGGGGTCGGGCGCGCCCGTGGGCCTGGGGGGCTTCTTGCCTGTATGAAGGGCTTCTACGCACAAGGTGGCACCTCATCCCGGCCCAAGGGTGGTGGCAGGAACCCAGGAGGCGCTCGGGAACTCAGCAGGGCCCGCCCCTGGGGCCAGGGGTCTGGCAGGCTCCGGGGGCAAATGGACTACGGAAGCCGAGAGGGGCCCGTCCCGCGCCAAAAACCCAAAACGCGCTGCGGCCTCCAGGGACACAGGGGACACGAGTGGCTGTGTGGCTTGCAGGTGCCCGACCAGAGGGAGAGAGGTTGTCTGGCTGCTGAGGCGCAGCCGGTGTCAGCCCTTCGGGGAACTGCCCGTGGATGCTTCGGGAATGGGGGCTGCCAACTCAGAAACCCCGTTCCCTGTGGCTGCAGCCAGCCAGGGGACTCCAGGGTGGGGTGCGCCCGCGGGCCTGGGGGGCTTCTTGCCTGTGTGCAGGGCTTCTACGCACAAGGTGGCACCTCATCCCGGCCCAAGGGTGGTGGCAGGAACCCAGGAGGCGCTCGGGGACTCAGCAGGGCCCGCCCCTGGGGCCAGGGGTCTGGCAGGCTCCGGGGGCAAATGGACTACGGAAACCGAGAGGGGCCCTTCCGCGCCAAAACCCAAAACGCGCTGCGGCCTCCAGGGACACAGAGGACACAAGTGGCTGTGTGGCTTGCAGTGCCGACCAGAGGGAGGGAGGTTGTCTGGCTGCTGAGGCGCAGCCGGTGTCAGCCCTTCGGGGAACTGCCCGTGGATGCTTCGGGAATGGGGGCTGCCAACTCAGAAACCCCGTTCCCTGTGGCTGCAGCCAGCCAGGGGACTCCA